>NC_092810.1:84071149-84143649 GCF_040954645.1 Diabrotica undecimpunctata | reverse complement strand
TTTTGAACATGTGTTCACAAGGAACAGATTTTGTTACAATACTACAATATTTTATGAATATAGTGGTTAAGTTAGGATATACATGGCGATGGTTTTTCCACCACGGTAATGGACAGTTCCAATCTTCGTTCGAAATTTTTTGTGGGTAATATATCATCAGACAAATACATGTCGACTTCTTTTATATCCCTCGATACAGGTGTATGTTTAGATAAGTCATATCCAATTAATTCATCAAAATACACCATGGACTAAGTCATTTTTATCATTTTCTTTTTCTTGTACTGGTTGATTTTTAATAGTACAATCTTCTTTTTCTTTTTTTATAGAAGTAACCAGCTTCTTAACTCTTTCTTTTGTTTTTAATAACTAGGTATTCTGATTAATGAATGAGTTTCGATTTACGATTGATCTGCATTTTCGATTTCAAATCTTTATTGATAGTTCGTCAAAGGATTTATTTATTGTAAATATTCAATTAAGAATTCTTTTTCTTAGTCAAAATTATTGACCTAGTATAAGAATAATAATTTTATTTTCAAAAAATGCGCATTTGTAGAAGATGCAGCTTTTATGGTCCACTTTCTGAATATTGCAGTGATTGAAACTTCTTCTGACGCATTTCTGTCCGTTTCGACTACTTCTACTACAAGTACTGACATATTGCCACCGCCACCCAAGCGTCAAAAGGTGATGGATACTTCCATTAATAAAAATATTAGTTTAGAACAAAAGAAACAAATAGATATGGATTTACTAAACCTATGTAAAGACTCGGTTCATCCGTTTTCCATAGTTGAAGAACGAGCTTTTAAAAAGTTTGCAGGGTGGATTCCTGGATATAAACCACTAACAAGAAAAACTTGTTCATTACGTCAGGTTCATTACTTCAGGAATGTTATATCAAAACTAAGAAAATTATTAGATCACAAGTTGTTAAAGAGGTAGAAAATATCTGTATTACTACTGACCTCTGGACATATGGAGTAACTGAGAATTACATCGCATTAAGAGGACAATATTTAACCGAAAATTTAGAATTTAAAACGGTTTTCTTAGGCTGCTGCCATTTTTCTGGAAACCATAATTCAGAAAAGATCGATGTTGACATTAGTGAAATTATTTCACTAATTTTTGCTTTTTAAATGTATGTGTTAAATGTAATAATGCTTTTTAAATGTATTTTAAATATTTTTGAAAAATTTAAACGCAGAATGAAAGGTGACATTATTGCCGAGAGCCGAAAGTCCCTTAGAATAAACAAAAAGTTTTTTTAAATGAGATACTTAAAATTCGAAATCACACTAAATTTTCTCTTTTTTCACCCTTGTAACTTATTAAAAAAAAACATTATAGAAGTTTTCGGAGACTTTCGGCTCTCGGTAATAATATATTCTTTCATTCTGCGTTTAAATTTTTCAAAAATATTTATTAGTTTTCTCAGGCTTCGAAAAAAAGAATGCATTTAAAAAGCATTGGTCCGAAATTTTGCGCCTACGCTCGTAACGATAAAAACGTCAAAGACCCACTTCTACATCTGATTCGGTGCTTTGACTACGCGACATGAGACGTTGCCAAATAATTTCGTATGAAGGTTTATTTATTGTGGAGTTATATTCATTTTATTATTTTTATTGGAAATAAGGCACAATGTGACTTTAAAATAAGCTTATTTTGATGTTTAGATTTTTAATTCGGAAATCGTACTTAAAATACGAATCATTATTAATTTTATTTATATAAAACGATTTCCGAAGTGGAAATCAAAATGTTATATTACACTTATTGTAAAGTAAAATTGTGGCATATTCCCAATAAAAAAAAGTAAGCTGCCATTTAAATCCATTTCGCCCAAATTTGATTATCTTAGAACATTGTTCAAATGCTAAAAAGACAACAGGTCAAATAAAACCAATAAGTTTGGCAACGTTAAATTTCCACTTTTTTATTATTTCCACTCATGCAAGTTCGTCGATTTAAAGGGCGGACCTAATATAGCTCTCTCTTTTTAAACAGGTGTTTCTCACTCCATCTCACATAAGGTCCATACCGACCATAAACTTTTACCTATACTGTATATGTATATATATATAATATCAAATATTTCCGCCATACAAATCCACCCGTCCAACTAATCATTCAATGACCCCCGTAGAAGTTCATAATTGTCTCAAACCTTGGAATTTGGTGACATATGGCCCTTAAAAAATTTTCGGGATCGTGTCACGTCGTTTGCATAGATTGTAATGGATTGCAATAAATCAGTGCTTTGTTTGTTTTCAGTGGAGAACCATCTCTAAATGAAGGTAAATATCCGGTTAAAAATTTTGTTTAAATCTCTTCTGCAGAGTTTGTGTGTTTTTTGTTTTTTTTTTGTTAAGTTAGTTTTAAATAAGGAGTAAGGTTCACAGTACATATATAAGAACATCGATAATATACTACATATTGAGTTGTAAGTTATAAACTTTTAACATCTGTATTTCTTATAAACTCTATGTCATCTATTGTATTTTAGAGAACTGATGAAGCTTTAGAAATATAAAGCGAAACGTCTTCGATAAACTTATAAAGTAGTTGACTTCAATTAATTAATCAATTAATTATTTCATTAATTAATTAAATCAAAACATAAACAAAATTTATAAATCTCAGGGCTGAATGATCCTATCACTACTTACTATTGTGGCTTCAAATATTTCTCAGTGGTTTCCTTATAGGGATAGACAAAAGAGAATCAAAATAATACACATATGGATTTCAATTAAAAATTATAAAAATCATTTATTTTATCAAAACGGAAACAGATATTCAATATTACAAATTTTATTTATTCTCCTATCTTTATTATTTCATATAAACATTTACAAAAAAAAATTCTTATTTCTTTTTGTCTCCAACATTTTTTTTTAAATCAATAATCAAATCTCTCTACTTCTGCTTTACAGAATGTTCTCGATGTTCAATTTTCTTGATATATATAAAAAAAAAATTTATTTATCAATATTATTGTATCTTGAAGAAAAAGTTAACTACATTGATTTTTAATAATGATATGTCATTTTCTTTCTCCGCTCTTCTTTTTTCTCTCTCCTCTAGGTCTTCCTGGTATATCCTTATCTCATTTAACGAAAATACACCTTCTTCTTGTGTTAATATATTTAGTCCAATTTATAATTTTTTTTTTATAATTAGTTTACTCGCATGTAAAAATTTATATAATGCAGCGGTAACTACTATTTAGACCTTTTGTAGTTCTAAATATTTTTAATTTCTTCCATCCCAAAATTAAATTTACCCTCCCCCCATTCTTCTTGTCAACAAAAATAAACACAGCTCTTATCCTTCTTTCTCTTCCCATGTTACGTAAACATTTTTATATGCATTTTTCTTTTAATGTATTTTGTTTTTTTTTGATTGATTCATGAGTAGCAGTTATAATTTTAGAAATAAGAAAATAGATTTTTATTGACACGGTATTCAACATAGGGTAAGGTACAAATATTATAATCTGAAGGAACATTACGAACAAAATAAACTTCTTTTAAATTTTTAGAATACATATTAATTACAATTAACATTCTTCGGTCCATAACACCCGAATCCATGATTCTATTTTCGATGATATTAGATATTTGCTGCTCAATGTTTTGCGTCTGCTCACTTTCATCCGATTTTGGAATGTCTGCGTCGTTCTCATCGAGCCATGCAACATCGTGGTGCTCTAAATTTTAAATAATTCACGTTCATTAGCACGACGAGCAGCGACTTTTATAGGCCTAATTTTCATCAGTGTGCGTGTTAACTTTTTTATGGATCTTCTCAATGTGACGATGGAGTGACGATGATAAAGACCACCCGTTTTGCATGTTCGACTTAATATTTTCATTATCCAAAACCAAGTCATTAACTGTTTGTTTTACTACTGGTGGTGGAAGAAACCTGTTGTCTAGTAATCTAAATAGGCCACTTCTTGGACGACAGCATTCTGTTTCTACGTTTTACAATATGAAGCAAATATTGGCTTTCACGCACATGTTATGAGTACCATTTAATATGTGGGAAATCAGGAAGATCTTGTTCACCCGGCTCAACATATTTTGCAGTAACATTATAGCCATCAATTTCCATTAACTCCATATTTCAGCTAACACATTTCCTGCAAACTTGTTACATATTAAAAGAATTTGTGCCTTAAATATGTTAAATTGCTGTGCAGCTATGTATAAATAGTTGAATAGCTATTAGGCCTGTTTAAGATTTCACTAATAGAATCTATACAGTTTGGTGTATTAAAAGGTCAAGGCCGCTGTCAAGAGAAGGCCATTTTCGCTGGTCTTCTGTCGTCGTCGAGCTGTGCGGACGCTACAGATGTCCATATACACTAGTTACCAAAATTCTGGAAACTTTACAAAAATTTTAGTTTTGTTATCAGCTTTCCTCTTTTTCACAATTTCTGTGTCTGCTATGTTGCATAGCTATTAGGTCTGTTTAAGATTTTACTAATGGAATCTATTTAGTTCGGTGTATTAAATTGTCAAGGTCGCTGTCAAGAGAAGGCCATTTTCGCTCATCGTTCGAGCTGAGCAGACCGCTACAGTTATCCATATATGTATATAAAAAGCTCATTGTTGAGATTATTTCTATTTTATTCTTGGTCATCCCGGAAAATTATTGAACAATAAAGAAGTTATGCGCCACACCAAGATTATTTGGGTTATGTATTGTGTGATTGCTCGTTGTTTACGAGTTGTGGCAGTTTAATTGTTTCCCGGTGCGACCACACACACACATGGAATTGAAGATGTTCTAGTCATCAGTGCTTTATTCACGAAAATATATTCGCCGCTGTACTTGCCAAGCGACAGTAGCTAAAGACTATCCAATCTGGATTTGATAGACAATTTAATATCTTCCTGTCATCATACTTTTATATAAAATAGTTACTGTTTGCTTAGTTTTTTGTTTCTTAATCATATAAGAATTGTTCAAATAGTTTCTTTAGGTATCGTAAAGAGTAGGTACTCTTGGATCTAACTTGGAAAAGGATCACTACAGGAGCAATGCGACCAATTTGTGGCAATAATGTTTCCAGAGCAGCAACCAACACATCCACGTTGTTGGTTCATCATCATCATCATCCTCATCAATGGCGCTACAACTCTTCGTGAGTCTTCGCCGCGTTTACTATTCCCTTCCATGTTTGTAGGTCCTGTGCCAGTAATTCCAATTGTCGCACTTCCATTTTCTCTTGTTGTTGGTTGTTGCTCTGGAAACCTCAGAGTCTTCTAACATTATTGCCACAAATTGGTCGCATTGTTCCTGTAGTGATCCTTTCCCAAGTTAATATGCTCCTTTTCTAACTTGGCTGCACCGTACTGAAGACGACCAATAGTCAGAAATACGTATATACGGTTGCCTTCCATCTTGTACACATGTTTTATTATATATTTTTTTCTTTGTTGCGAGCTATGCTGATATCTTTTACCTTTATTTTACTATTACTCGCTTCAACCTTTTTCTTATATATATTATTATAATATATATATATATATATATATATATATATATATATATATATATATATATATATATTATACTAATATGTATATATGTAATATATATATTATAGTTTGAGTTTAGTTCTTGAACCTTAATATATATTTTTTAGTAGATTTTCTTGGGCTTAGGTTCATAAAAAAGATAGTCATGATACCAAGACATTTTTATTTACTTTTTTCTACGTTTCGGCAGGAAATCCATGATTTTTTCAAGAAATAATATTGACTAAAAAACATTTTATCCGAGACATTA
This sequence comes from Diabrotica undecimpunctata, assembly GCF_040954645.1. Taxonomy (NCBI): domain Eukaryota; kingdom Metazoa; phylum Arthropoda; class Insecta; order Coleoptera; family Chrysomelidae; genus Diabrotica; species Diabrotica undecimpunctata. The sequence continues at coordinate 84,137,838 of NC_092810.1, read as the reverse complement.
TAAGGTTTAAAGGAGAAACTTTTGACTTACCAAGCATGTAAAAGTTCGTTGCTAATAAGTATACATTAAACGTCACAATTAAAATAATAATAAAAGCATAGGGCAGACCCACTAAGTCACTACATGTAAAATGTATTTTAAAAGTTAATATCTTGTTTATTGATGTTGGTTTATCATTTAAACAATCAGTTATTTTAACATCATAGACGTTCTGAGATTATCTTTTTGTGTGTTTTTAAATTAAATTAAAATATATTCTGTTTAAATTTTTGACAACTTTTTTATCATTTATTGCATTATTATTCTTTTTGATTTGTATAGACTCTAGGAGCTCCCTCTTCTTCCTGTTATGTTCACTTCCATGTTTTGTGAGGTCGGTTGAGTTTTTTTTGTCATATTTGTGAGAACGTATTCTTGAGTTAAGTAGTTGATTGGTTTGTCCAATATATACTCAACCACAATTCGAGCAGGAAATTTCATACACAACATGCGATTTTGTTAATAGAGGGGTTTTAGTTTTTAGTCTTGTAAAATTCTTTTTCAAAAGATTGTGCCCTTTATGAGCAACCGTAATGTTATGTTTAGACAGAAGATTTGCAAGTTGTTCTGATAAACCTTTTATATAGAGGAGAGACATATAGTTTTTCTTTACCGTGTTGTTTTTATTTTTATTATTGTTATTATAAAATGTATGCAGTCGTGATTTGAAAGTGTTGTCGATAAGGTGGTGTGGGTATAGGGTATATATATACAGGGTGGTGAATTGTCAAATGGGCCATAGGGAATTCAATGGGAAATTCTAAATTGTTGAATTCCTGCTTCCCTAATTATTTTACATCAAAATTCATAAGAAACTATTTGTAAAGAACTGAAATATGTATTAAAAACAAATGTTAAAATTGTTCTACGAATTAAATATATTCCAAAATTTTGTAAACATATAATACATTTTTCAGGCCACCCCTTAAAGTCAGGCCACACGAGGTACAAGAATGTGTATGACATGTTGCGTTTGATCATATTTATGTTTCTGGTATTTGACAGTATTTGAATTGCCAAAATTTTAATTTAGTGATTTATTGTTTAAAAAACAACATAGTTGATTAAAAAATGTATTCAGTTGAGGATAAAGTGGCAATAATAAAAATGTTTTATTCAGGCAATAGTGCGCGAATTGTCAGTTCTTTATTTAGCGTAAGATATCCCAATAGACCAATTCCAAGTCACTCACCAATTCAAAGGATTTTACAAAATTTTGAAAATACTGGGACCGTGATTTCTAATTGTACCTGTACAAACAATATTGCTGAGGTACCAAAAAATTTAGAAAATCAAAATGAAATAAATGTATTAACAGCAGTTGTGGAAAATCCTAGAATAAGTTCTCGGACCATTGCATACCAGTTTAATATTCATAACTATACGGCCTTAAAATTTTTGAAAAGGAATAAGTAAATTCCGTTGATATAAATTTCAATGTCATCAAGAACTAAGAGGAGATGCTGAATGACGAGCGGAATTTTGTTATGAAATGTTAGAGAGGGCTAATGCAGACAGACAATTTTTAAAAAACATTTTGTTTAGTAATGAATGTACATTTACATTAAATAATGAACATCAAAATTATAGGATTTGGTCGACAAAAAAGCCTGAGAATATTATTGAAAGCCATACCCAATATCGTCGAAAAATAAATGTATGGTTAGGAATATTCAGATACAATATTATTGGACCATTTTTCTATGAGGAAAATTGAAATTCAAAAAAGTTTTTAGACTTGCTACAAGAAGAAATTTTACCCAGACTTGCAGAAATAGCTCCAGATGAAGAAGAAATTTGGTTTCAAATGGATGGCTGCCCTGCGCATAATAACTGGGAGGTTAAAGAATTCCTTAAAAACAGCTTTAATAATTGTTTGGTTGGACCTGACTGTAATATTAAGTGGCCTCTGAGATAGGGAGATCTAGCTCCAAACGATTATTTTATCTGCGAGCATTTAAAATCAAAAATCTATTCTGACCAAAAAATTACAGATATTGAAGCATTAAAAATGCGAATTATTGAAGAGTGTGTAAAAATAACGCCACGCATTCTGCCTAATGTTAGACCAGAATTTTACAATCGAGTGGGATACTGCTTAGTACAAAATGGCTTATTGTTTGAACATTTGTTATAGTTTTATGTTTAGAAATTATCATAAATTATTATTAGGAAGGATCACAGTAAAACTATATTATTCTTTGATTGTTGTATAACCTGGAATTGAATTGGAGTCTATTATGATAACTTGTGTTAAATAAAGGTCTGGCAGTGCTCGCACTATTGCATGAATACAACATTATTGCGATTTTTCGTGAACTGAATACATTTCATCAATTTTATTTCTTTGTAAACAATATAACTTATTGTTTACAAAGTACTATTTACTTTTCACTAGTAGTAGTATTTGTGAAAACTTGCCTATTTTAGTATTTGTGTATAATTTAATCACAAAATAAAAATATTGACAATTCAAATATTGTCAAATATCAGAATCATCAATATGACCAAACGCAACATACACATTCTTGTACCTCGTGTGGCCTGAAAAATGTATTATATTTTTACAAAATTTTGGAATACATTTAATTCGTAGAACAATTTTAACATTTGTTTTTAATACATATTTCAGTCCTCTACAAATAGTTTCTTATGATTTTTGATGTAAAATAATTAGGGAAGCAGGAATTCAACAATGTAGAATTTCCCTATGGCCCGTTTGGCGATTCACCACCCGGTATATATATATATATATATATATATATATATATATATATATATATATATATATATATATATATATATATATATATATATATATATATATATTGTTATGCTATGTAAAATTGAAAATAATATTCGTTTGCTCTTAATATATTTCAAAGTATAAAATATAATAATTCAAAATATTTCAACTGATAAACTATAAAAGATATTTCGAAGAAATCAAAGTCCATTATCTTTGGATTACCTGTAGTAAAAAAAATTTAAAGATATGCATAAATTATTTTCTTTGTAAAATATATTTGAGTGAACGTAGTGAAATAATGGAACAATGAGTGGAATTTCCAAATAGACTTGTACGCCGATAAGGTGAATAAGACAATAGAATCGAAATATTTAAAATGTATAATTCTCCGTTAGTTTTTAATAATTTGTAGAAACGATTAGCATGTTAATAGTTTTTAGGAAATTTATAATTGTAGGTAAAATTGTTTGTTTGTTATATAAATGGTAGATGGGGATACGTATGACGAGCTTTGAGGGAGAAAAGATAATCAGTTGTTTTCCAAGGGTGCAAGGCGGACAGTCGTTGTTCTTTGGCGGTTCCCAAGTGATAGTAAGCATTAGAATTGAATGTTTGTGAGTTTTCGTGGACTAAGTGTATCCTGACGGAAGCTGATCCAGTAAAATATTGTAAGTCATACTTTTCTACTTATATATTCCAAGAGTTTTATGTTCAGGCCGGAACGAGAGATTCAGTTTATCGAGAGGAGAAGAGGCAAGCGTCTTTTGAATGATACGTGCATCTGAAGGAGATCATTGAAGACGAGAGGCTCGCAATAATTTGTTGTAAGATTGCTGATTACCTAGGGAACTGCGAAGAATAGATAGTGTAGGCTACAAGGAACAAGTATTTGGACAACTCATCTTCAGAGAGATAGTTTTTTTTACCATTCGTCAGTTTTTCTTTATCAACAAAGTTTTTTTCTTTTAATTGCTTCAGAAAAGATAGAAATATTTATCAGGAGATATAGAACAACAATTTTGATTTGAAATTTTAATTTATATAGTATATAACATTAATTTTTGAAGGTTCACGTACGTAGAACAAAATTTTGATAATCATTGTATGAGATATTTTTTGTTTAAGATATTTGAGTGTGAATTTTATTTCAATATATAATTTTGTATCATATATGTTTATTATTCCGGTATTCCAATAGACCTTACCTATCATATGTAAAGCATAGATATTGAAGCACGAATATAACCCTGAGTTAAGATAATTAAATAGTGTGATAAAATCATAATTGCATCATTTAAATAAGTTTAAGTAATTAATTAATTAGCTACTTAATTGCTTGGCGCACCTCTGACTTTTAATATCACATTAATATATATATATATATATATATATATATATATATATATATATATATATATATATATATATATATATATATATACATATATATATATATTTACTTTGATAAAATAAAAGCAGATATCGAGCACAGTTTTATTAATTAAATCTTGTATTACAGTTTTATTAATTAAAATTAAATCTAGGGCAAGATTTAATTAATAAAACTGTGCTCGATATCTGCCTTTATTTTATCAAGGTTCATTTATTCGAGCATTCAACAATATATTTATATATATATTTGTCTAATTTTCAAATATATATATATATATATATATATATATATATATATATATATATATATATATATATATATATATATATATATATATAACGTATGGGTGGTAATAGCAATATGTGTAAAAAAGTAAATAACTACTGCTGACACAATCACCATCCCATGTCATCAAAAATAAGCAAAGCAAGGATCTTTGTCCTCTATAGTGCTTCCCTAATACTTGAACAGCACCTTACGTAATAATTGAACAATCCTTCCAACAAAAAGAAATATTTGAAAAATGTGTTCATAGGAAAATTTAAACCTGAACAGGACAGCAGATAAATGTATCAAATAGCACCATACACATGTATAAAATTGTCTTTTCTACAATACTATGATGTCTTCTTCCTGCTGTACCATATCTCCTACGCCTGTCAGCTTTATATATTCGAACCTTCTTCTTCTTCTTCTTTTTATATAGAAATGACTCTGTCTGTTTTTCAATGTGCCTCCAGTAAGTTGTCATTCCATCGTTTGCGTGGTCTTCCTACTGATCGTCTTCATATTGGGGAACCGTCTCTTGCCGTCTTTACTACTCTATTTGTTGTCATTCGGCTTATATGATCGTTCCATTCTACTCTTCTATTTCTTACCCAGTTTTTGATGTTCTCCACCTTGCATCTATGTCGTATATCTGTACTTCTAGCTCTGTCCCATAGTGTCTTACCACCAATTTTTCTAAGTGTTTTCATTTCTGCTGTTTCTAACATCCTTTTTTTTTGTTCTCTCTGTGTCAGGTCTTGTTTCTGCCGCGTATGTCATTATTGGTCTGATGACTGTTTTGTAAATTCTGCCTTTCGTTTCTTTCCCGATATTTTTATTTCTCCATATTGTTTCGTTTAGGCAGCCTGCGGCTCTGTTTGCTCTATTCACTTGATCTTCCACTTCGGTTTCGAGCTTTCCGTAGCTAGATAATGTGATGCCTAGATATTTAAACTCCATCACTTGTTCTATTATCTGACCTTCCAGCTCCAATTTACATCTTAGTAAATTTGCTGTTATAACCATGCATTTTGTCTTTGTTGGGGAAATTAACATGTTAAATTTTCTGGCGGTTATATTAAATTGGTGCAGCATACGTTGTAAATCATCTTCACTTTGAGAGAGTAGTATTGCGTCGTCTGAATAGCAGATTATTTTAAGTTGTTTTTCTCCCATTTGGTACCCTTTTTTAGTTCTTACTTATTTATTTTATTATTTCATCCATAATCAGGTTGAACAATAGAGGACTCAGGGAATCTTCCTGTCTTATCCCATTGCCAGCTTCAATAGGGTCGGTTAGTTCTTCTTCTACTTTTACTTTTATTGTGTTGTTTTGGTAGATATTTTCGATCGTTTTGATTATTCCTAGAGGTATGTCTCTTGCATTCATTAAGTGGATAAAGTCTTTTAATTTGATCCGGTCAAATGCCTTTTTAAGGTCCACGAAACATAGATATGCCGGTTTGTTGTATTCTAATGACTTCTCTTGCACTTGCCTCATTATAAATATAGCGTCGGTGCATGATCTTCCCGACCTAAAACCTTGTTGTTCTTCTGCTAGTGTTATAATTTCATTCTATTTATTTGTTATCACTTTGGTTGTTAATTTGAGTGTTGTGTTTAATAAATTAATTCCTCTGTTATTTTCCGGGTCCGATTTGTCTCCCTTTTTGAAGAGAGGTATTAGGGTGCTTGATCTCCATTCTTGAGGAATTCTGTTTTGTTCCATTATTTTTTGAATTAGTTTTAGTAGTTGTTTGGTCAGATCTGGTCCTCCGTACTTTAGGAGTTCGTTCGGTATTCTATTGTCTCCTGGTGATTTTCTATTTTTAATTTCCTTAATGCTTCCTTTACCTCTTCCTCCTCAATATATATTTCTTCGTTTGTCGTCACCTCTGGTGTTGGTGGTTCATCATCGTCACCTTTAGCAAACAGGGATCGAAAGTAGTCTATCCACGTTTCCTTCTGAATGTGTTTTGTTTTTATTAGTTCGTTCATCTCTTTTCTTTGTCCTCTGATCATTCTCCATATTTTTTTTTGTGTTCCGTAGAAATCGTGTTCCATCTGTTTTGAGAAACTCTGCCAGTGTTCCTTTTTTATTTGTCTAACCAAAGTGTTCGTTTCATTTCTGATTCGTTTATAGTGGTTGTATGCCTGTTGTGTTTGTTGTGTTCTGTATTGTAAAAAGGCTTTCTTCTTTTCTTCACATTTTGTCTTCACTTCCTCTCTAAACCATGGTGTTTTCCTTTTTGATATGTTAGTGTTTGTTACTTTCCTCTCTCCAAGTGATTCTATTGCTGCGTTAATTATATTATTTTTGAGTTTTTCCCAGCTTTCCTCGATGTTATCGTTTTCTAGTATTTTATTCCCAGCGATCTTCTCTGATATTCTTTTCCTGTATAAGTATTCCGTCGATTCCGTATTTAGTCCTTCGACTTTGATTTTTGTTTGCGTTGGCGCCGTTCTCTTGGGTGGGAAATATTTCAGGATTATTCTTATTTTACATAATACTAGGCTATGGTCGCTACCTACATCTGCTGAGTTGAGGCATCTTACGTTGATTATTTTTGATGGATGTATATCTCTGTTGGTTATAATATAATCTATCATAGATCTTTGTCCACCGGTGTTTTTTTTTTATTGTATAATGGCTTTGGCATAGCCAATTAGCCAGACTATTTGTGGTAGTTACAATTTTTGATTTTATTACCCAAGCCTATTTATAATATAAATTAACAGGAAGTAATATGTTCGTATACACATTCAATTTTTGACATATTTACAATTTTTAATTTGAATACCTAAAACTACTTATAATTTAAATTTACAGGATGTTATGTATTCGTAGATACATTTTAATATCTGCTTATTATTTGAAAAAATAAGTGTATTTAAATTGACAGGCAATGAACAATTTAGCCCAATTAGTTTTTTTGTACATCATTTTGATACATTGTTTGTACTGTGCACACTCCAATATAAAGTGCTGCAGATCTCCCACTTGACCACAGGAGCAATATGGGTTATCAGTAATACCTATGCTGTGTTTGTATGCAGGAGTGAGTGCGTGGTTTGATCTTATTCTGTTTATTGTTTTTATAAATAACCTATTTGTCTCATATTTGAACCATCTCTCATTGGGTATTAGGGGTTGGCAAGCTCTAAAGTTTATTCCAGTTGTACTTTGGTTGTATAAACGTTGCCATCTTTGTTTGCAGTTGTTTCTACTGATATTATCTATGTCTGCTACTGGAAGAAGTATGCTGTTTATATTATGTTTAATTAAAGCTGCAGATTTAGCTAATTTGTTGACTTCTTCATTTCCTAATATTCCAGAGTGTCCTTTTACCCAACAAATAATAATCGAGCTACCTGCGGAAATAATATCATAATGTAACTTCTTTATTTATATCTCAATATGGTTTAGGTTTTTTGTGTTTTTGATAGAAGTGAGTTTGTCCATAATGCTTCTACAATCAGTCAGAATGATATAATTATTCATACCAATAGAGGCTATATATTTTAACGCAAGAAATAAAGCTGATAGTTCGGCAGTATATATTGAAGCTTCATTGGGCAATCGACATGATTCTTTGTAATCAGAATTCCAGTGATATATTGCACAACCCGTTTTATTTTGAATTTTAGAGCCGTCAGTAAAAATATATTGAAATGCAGGCCACTTATCTTTAATTATTTTATTGATCATACTTCCTGGAAGATTTGAATCCATATAATATGTTTCTATTATCTTAGAGGAGAGAGTCTTAGGAGGTTGTGTATAAATTGGTGGTATTTTATTTTGATACAATTGTTCTTCAAATATTGTTAGTTTCCTTTAACTTTCAACGTATATGGGAGTTTTTTTTGTTACGCCAATATTTATGGCTTAAGTCTAATATATTCAAGTTACGAATATTTTTTAAATAGCTAGAGTTTTTTGATATAGCTCTAGCTACAAACTTATCTGTACAAAACTGTCTGCGTAGTGTAAGGGGTGGCTCTTTAGCTTCTATTTTAATAATACTAATAGGAGTAGATTTTAAGTAACCAAGACATAGCCTCAAACATTTATTCTTTTGGGTTTCAATTTTATTAAGATGTCCTGTTGACGCAGACCCATATAAATGACAACTATAATCGAAAATTATTCGAATCATTGAGCGATAAAATAGCAATGCAATATAAGGATATTCATGGAGTTTTCCGATTTTTTTATAATAGAATGAATTTGATCCTTCCATAACAGTTTACGATCCAAATATGTGCCTAGATATTTTACACAATTTTTGATTGGAAATTCTATTTTTCCTAATTTAAAGTTACCTTGGGAAGTTTGGCGTTTTTTGGAAAAAAAACAAATTTCAGTCTTTGTAGTTGATATTGATAAGCCTAGAGAATGGTAATAACTTTTTACACAATCTAGTGTAGATTCGAGTTGACGCCTACAAATGTCAAGGGTAGTATGGGAGGTATACAACACAACATCATCTGCAAACTGCAATATATTAGAGTGTGAAAGTACTATCTGTTCTAGATCTATATTATACAATGAAAAGAGAAGTGGACTTAAAATACTACCCTGTGGTATACCTATATTCGTTAGCCTTGACGCTAAAAGTGTCTCATTTATTTTTAAATAAGTCCATCTATTCTTGTACAAGGATATAATGAAATCTGAAATTTTAACTGACATTCCAAGATATAACAATTTCTTATGTAGAATATATAAATTTATGTTATCAAATGCAGAGGTTACATCTATAAATGCTGCAGCTGTTGATTCTTGATTTGTGAAATTGACCTGACCAGAGGAAACTAGTGAAGTGAGAGCATCCTGTGTAGACCTGGATTTCCGGAAGCCATATTGAGATTTGGGAAGGATATCTTCGGATTCAAGCCAGTATTCAAGCCGATTTTTGATTAATCTCTCTAGAGTTTTTAGTATACAAGAACTTAAAGATATAGGTCTGTAAGACTCAACGTTGTTATCTGGCTTTCCTGGCTTCTTTATAGGCAATACAATATAGTCCTTCCATGTTTTGGGAATTAAATTCTCATTTTGCCATATATATTGTTAAAAATTTGTAATAATAATAATTTGTATTCTGTGGGTAAAAAATATAACATAGAGTATAATATACAGTCCATCCCTGGAGACGAACTATTATTTTGTTTGAGTCCATAATTTAATTCCCACAATTCAAATGGTTTTTCTAGATTGGAATATTCTCTGGAAACGGTGACTGTAACTTCGTTTATTTGATTTGGTACCCAAGGAGATGAAATTTTCAAGTGGAAATCTTCTATCCATGCAGCTTCGCAGTTTATTGGGAGTTTATTGGACTGTTTTAGGTTTTTGTAGCGATGTACTTTCTTTCAGACGTCGCTAATTGGACTGTGGGAGTTAAGGCTTTCGCAGTAGTGCCATCCAACTTTGTTTTTTTCCATTTTTAAAACTGTTTTACGGTTATTTGCAGCTGTTTCGCAGTTATTATCCCACCATGGTTTTGGAATCTTTTTTGTAGGATATATTTTATTTTTTGATACTTTTGGAATAGCAATGGATGCGCATCTATTTAATTCATTGACTAATTCTTCATAAGCTTGAGGAAGTATTTCTGAAGAAAAGTTGGATGAATACAGATTCCAATTACTTTATTTAGATTCCATCTTTTTTGTGTATTGTTACCAGGTGGTGTTGCTTGTTTGGAATTTCCTAAGGAGATGGTCAAGGGTAGATGGTCAGAACCATGTGGATCTTGAATAACAGACCAAGTTAATTTAGATATAATGTCCTGGGTGCAAATTGTTATGTCGATTGCTGATGGACTGGAACTCAGTGCAAGGGTTGGAGAACCATCATTTAAGTATAATAGATTACATTGTTCTATCGCTTCTAATAAAACTTTACCGTGAGTATCATTAGTTTCGCATCCCCATGCCATATTGTGAGCGTTGAAGTCCCCTCCAATGATGAATGGCTGAGGAATGTGTTGAAAAAAATGGATCCATTCTTCAACTGTTACTCTAATACGTGGTTCTTTGTATATGGATATTATATGTATAGGTTTATTGATACAAGAAAGTTTAACAGCCATGCATGTGTAAGTAAAATTATAGTTATCTAATAAATTTATTTATTTTCTGCAATTATTTTATCTTTAATTAAAATTGCTGTACCTCCATAGCCATCTGGGCGATCAGATCTAAAGCAATTATAACCAGCGAAGTTATAGAATTTTCCTGGTTTAAACCATGTTTCTGATAACATGGCCACATACACATTTTTTTTGAATAAGTAAGGCTTCTAAATTTGGTTTATTAGAAACTGCTGAGCGGCAGTTCCATTGTAAAAAATTTATAGGACTAGTTATGTCTGAGAAGATGACGTTTGTCCATGTAAGTCTTCTTGCAAGATCGATGCCGTACTTAAGTATTTATTAATTTGTTGTATAATCTCTGTTTTTGATGCGTCTAAATTTTCAGTGAGTTTTAATGAACTAATTATATTAAGAACCAATGCTAAAATTACATTATTTAAATCTAATGATACTCCTTGTGTCTGCAAATTTGTTGTATTTCTATTCTCTGTATATTTAGAGGTATTATAAATACCACCTTTTTGTCTAGAGATATTTATTGGGGAAATTATTTCTTTTCTAGCTGATTCCAAAGGATCGGGAGTACTTGGACGTTGTCGTTTTAAATTTGATTTTTCTGGACTACTGCTGGTATAAAACATTTGTGAAGAGAACTTTTTTGCGAACGAACCAGTTTGATTTGGAGTTACTTGATAAGACTGATCATTGGTATTAGAGTTGGTTGTCAAGGAAGAACTATTATGTCTGGCGGCGATATTGGCATATGATTTTTTTCGGTATTTGTTTACAGGCATCAAAGAAATTTAAATTTAATGATGACATTGTATTCTTGATTTGTTTTTGCCTAGAGAACTCAGGGCATGCACTTAGGTGTGTCGTAAAATGATTACCTTGACAGCTGAAACAGGCAGGAGTATATTATATTTACTGTACAATCTTTTGTGTTATGAAAATCATGACATTTATTGCACCTGGGAAGTGCTTTGCATTGAGATCCAAGATGTCCAAAACGAAGGCAAGAGAAACATAATAAAACTTTTTGAACATAGGGTTCGACTTCTTTAATTACTTTATTAATTATGATATATTTTGGAAGAGTTTGTGCTTTAAAATTTACAATACATGATTTGGTTGGAACCTTGTCTATTACTGTTTTATCTTCGATATGTTTTTCTATCTTTCTATTTATTCTTCTAACTGAAGCTACTTCAAACTTACAGTGCATATCGTATTGTTTAATTTTATTTTTGATGTATTCCTCAGAAAATTCAGTATCTATATCTCTAATTATACTCTGTCTATGTAGTATAAACTTCGGAACGTAAACATCAAAATTGTTCTTTGTAAATAATGAGCAAGTTTTTTGATTGATTAACAAATTTTCCGATTGATAGTCTTTAAATTTAATTCTGATTCTATTGTTGTGAATTTATTAATTGTTATGTCTTTAATTTATAATGTCTTTACTAATTTATTATATTGTTCCTACTTTAATTTATTAAAAGGCACGATAATTTATATTTTATAATAAGTTAAGTTTATTTATCACTAAATATACATAATTTATTAGTAGGCGAGCGTAACAACAATATCGCGAGCGCGAATCTTGAGAATTAACTGCCCCTTCCAAATAAAATGTATTGTTATATATGCCATTGCCTTTACGCTAGAATCATCGAACAGCCTTCTCGATTAGCGGCGAAATTATAACGGTAAGGCAAACGGGTATTTTTACATCGGCTCGACCGTTTCTGGAAGGTCCCTTCAGGTAAATTTCTGCCGGCTAATCGAATACTCTCGTAAAATCTAAAACAGAACAGCATTAGTCATAATATTTACGGTTATTTTAGGCCAGGATAATTATCGTAACATTGCCCCCCTCTTAAAAGATTGTTCCTCCTGGAACCTTGTCAGGACTGGAACCGGAACGGTATGCTGGTATCGGCAACTGGACCCTCTTTTACAACTTCCAGTTGTATAAAAATGACAAGGGACGGTTTTCTCTCCGCACCAGTAACTATGCGGATTGCAACAGACTAACACCTGGACTTCGGTGTCTTTAAAGATCTCTTCCACCATATTTCGGATAACCCTCCAATCTAATTGGCGGCACTCCAACTTTGGCATGGCTAACTTTTGCACGTCGGCCTCTAGTACGTGCTCTCTCAATTGAAGTAAGGCTTCCCATACATCTCGGTAGGTAGGTTGGTCACGGGCAGTGTCTTTTGTTACCAGGTAGAAAAGGTAACGTGATGCATCTTGGAGTTTCAAGGTTTTACCGGGAGCTGGCACCTGGCATTGCAGTTCTGCAACTCGACCAAACTTCCTTCGAAAGACGGATGCCAACCCTGGTGCGTCTTTGATACTGGCCGGGATGGTAAGGGCCAGCGAGTAGTCATCGGGGAGCGCGAGTAGATCTTGCTTTTCTTCAGTGGTAACACCATGTCTTGCTTTACCGGTACCTCCATAGGCACCCATGAATTCCTCAAACGTAAGGTCAGACACGTCTTGGACTTGGTTTACTTCCACTTCTTCGTCTACTTCGTGGTCACCTTCGAAAGACGCCAGCCGGTTATGGTGTACTATCATCGGCTTTCCCCTCGGAATCTTGTTTATTCGGTAGATGACATCGTTGATCTTCTTCATGATGAGGTATGGACCTTCCCAAAACTGCTGCAATTTGGGAGAACAACCTTTCCGCTTCTTGGGATTATACAGCCAGACTTTGTCGTTCTTCTTAAAGCAACCCTTTTCGGCTTGTGTATCGTACCGTTTCTTCATTCGGTCGCTAGCGATCTGAAGGTGGGAACGGACCAACTCATGTACATCGTCCATTCTTCTTCGTAATTCGATCACATAATCTTCACCTGCTACATCTTCTCCAGGTCGACACCCAAACTCTAGATCACAAGGTAGTCGCATTTCGCGTCCGAATAGGACTTTGGCTGGTGTCTGGCCTGTTGATTCGTTAACAGCAGATCTGTAGGCCATTGTGAAGAACGGAAGGTATTGGTCCCACTCTCGCTGATGATCGGACACCATCTTTGTCAAATACTTGCCAACTGTCCTATTCATTCGTTCTACCATACCATCCGATTGCGGATGATACGCGGTAGTTCTTGTTTTCTTCATGCCTAGTCTATCACATATTCCTTGGAATAGATCGCTTTCGAAGTTCCTGCCTTGGTCACTATGGATCTCCAAAGGCACTCCAAATCGGCTGATATATTCTTGGATCAACTTATCTGCAACGGTGGCGGCCTTCTGGTCTGGAAGTGCGTAAATCTCGACCCACTTAGTGAAGTAATCCATTACTACCAGCATGTACTTGCCTCCCTTTTCACTTTCTGGAAATGGCCCAGCGATGTCCAAAGCTATTCTTTCAAACGGGCTTCCAACATTATATTGTCTCATAGGAGCTCTCCTTTTTCGGTAAGGCCCGTTACTCGTGGCACAAATAGTACATTTCTTACACCAGTCTTTTACATCGTCGGAACTGTTCATCCAATAAAACCGTTCCCGAATTCGCTGAAGGGTTTTCCTTACACCAAAATGCCCTCCCGATGGACTGTCGTGTAACTGACGAAGTACTTCGGCTATTCTGCTCTTTGGGATCACCAACTGTCTTCTCTTCTCTGAACCGTCATCATTTTCCAGGACTCGTTTGAGCAAGCCATCTTCGAAGATAAATGAGTCCCACTGGGCCCAATACGTCTTAACTACTGAGCATAGGTTTGATATTTCCTGCCAAGGTGGTCGACGGTTTTCCTCTTTCCATTTTCGGATTTTCTGTATAACTGGATCTCTCTCTTGTTCTTCTCTTATCTTAGTAGGCGTCCAGTCGTCGTTGACAATCGTCGTTCTTAGCACTGCTGCTTCCTTGGATTCCGTTTTGTTGCAGTGGGAACACTCTGCTGGGCATGGCCTTCTGGAAAGAGAATCAGCGTTTCTGTGGCTAACTCCGGCCCGGTGCTCAATCTTAAAATCGTATTCTTGGAGTCGTTCGATCCACCTGGCTATCTGACCCTCTGGATTCTTAAACTGCATCAACCACTTAAGGGCGGCATGGTCGGTTCGGATTAGAAACTTTCTGCCATAGAGGTATTGGTAGAAGTGCTCTACTGATTTAACTACTGCTAGAAGTTCTCTTCTCGTGACGCAATAATTCCGCTCAGGTTTTGAAAGGACTTTACTAAAATATCCGAGGACTCGTTCCTGTCCTCCTTGAATCTGAGACAGCACTCCTCCAATTCCCACGTTACTTGCATCCGTATCTAAGATGAACTCTCCTTCTGGCAGTGGATACCCCAAAATTGGTGCTGTTATTAAATGCTTTTTCAACGTTTCAAAGGCATTTTGGCAGTCTATATCCCAGCGGTATTCTCTTGCTTCCTCTGTAAGTCGCGTTAATGGCTTAGCGATATCTGCAAACTTCTTAATAAACCTCCGGTAGTAAGTACATAGTCCAAGAAAACTTCTCACTTGATGTTTGTCAGTTGGTTTTGGCCATTCCTTAATGGAATCGATTTTTCCCTTATCCACGGCCACTCCTTCTTTACTGACTATATGACCCAGATAATTGACTTTACCTTGAAATAGCTGGCACTTCTTGGGGTTTAGCATCAATTGGGCAGCTTTAAGTCGATTAAAAACGTTTTCTAAATTCCTCAAATGATCTTCGAATGTCTCCCCCAAGACGATTATGTCATCTAAATAAACCAGGCATGTTTTCCAAGATAACCCTCTCAACACATTTTCCATAAGCCTCTCAAATGTCGCAGGAGCATTACAAAGTCCAAATGGCATAACGTTGAATTGCCACAATCCAGATCCTGTGGTGAAGGCTGTCTTTTCTTTATCGACTGGGTCCATTTCTACCTGCCAGTATCCAGACTTCAAATCTAAAGTAGAAAACAATTTACTTCCAGCCAATGTGTCCAATGTGTCATCGATCCGAGGCAGAGGATAACTATCTTTCTTGGTAACGTTGTTCAGCAAACGGTAATCCACACAGAACCTCGTCGTTCCGTCTTTCTTCTTAACCAGGACCACCGGAGAGACCCATGGACTCGTAGAAGGTTCTATCACCCCGTCTTTCTTCATTTCCTGAACAATCGTTTCAGCTTCCTCTCTCTTCGCCTGTGGTAATCGTCGAGCTGTTTGACGAATTGGCTTAGCATTACCAGTATCAATTTTATGCTTAACAACGGTAGTTCTTCCCGTCTTTCCTCCTTTCGGTACGAAAATATCACGATACTGCCGAAGAAATTCCCTTAATTTCCTTTTCTCCATCTGATTTAGAGACTGTCCTGCAACTGCAACCATTTGGTCGAATTTGTCGTTGGAATTATCAGATGTTGTCGCCTGACGAATTATGGATGTCACAGGTACACAAGTTCCTACTTTTGTCTCTTTCTTTATGGTCACTGGGTAGTCGTTGACATTGATAAGTCTCACAGGAATTTCTTTAGCCGAAGTCACCAATTCCTTTCCAATTATGATTCCACGGCCAACCTCATCGTCGTGGTTCCAAGGCTCCATCATAACAGGTCTCCCTTCGTCTACAATTCCCTGTAGTCGCGCTACTATGATCGTTTTGCTTCTCGCAGGTACGACTGTATCTTCTGTAATGGCTGCTTGCACAGTGTTGTCATTATGTGGATGGAGAAATACCTCCTCGTTGCCAACTTTGATTACCTTATTCTTAAAATCCAATTGGAATCCATGCATATTCATTACGTCCATTCCTAATATAACATCCTCTTCGATGTCAGCAACTATAACAGTATGGACAAACTTTTCTGCCCCAATTCCCAATTGTACCTGGATTTCTCCATGAATGTTGGCATTTTCACCTGTAGCGGTCCGAAGTCGTAACCTCGTTGGTAACAGTTTCTTTCGGCTGTTTATAACTGTCGGGCGTATAATGGTTCTGGTCGCTCCGGTATCCACCAACAACGTATGTCTTTTACCATTTATTTCTCCATCTACATATACACTATCTTCACGACATTTCAAAGAAGCTATTAGTATAAGAGGGTCTTTGGAAAAGTTCCGGGTCGAAGCTGCTCCCCTAAAGCCGACTCGTTCTGGTTTTCCTGATGGTGAGTTTCTTAATTTTATGGTCTTCGTTTTCTTGCATGTAATAATTTTCATCATATTAACGAGCTGGTCAAGTTTATCTTCATCTCCTTCCTCTTTTACAGTCCTAACTTTACTGTATCCTCCAGAGGCCTGCGTAGCTGACTCGTATTCGAGGGCGGCGGATAAGACATCAACCAGCGTTTTGTGACGAGCTAATCGCAGTGTTCTCTGCATTTCATGATCACGAAGACCATCAATAAACGTCTGAACGGCCAATTTTTCCATCATGTCTTCGGGAGCTGTTGGATAAGCATATCGTACTAATCTGGCAATATCTACTTCATATTCTTGAAGAGCCTCATCTTTCTTCTGTCTACGATTTTTAAGCTGCGACTGATATACATGCTCCAAATGTTCGTGGCCATATCGCATATTTAACCTCTTCTTCAGTTGTTCGAAATCATCGGTCTCCTCTACGGCTATGGTCTGAAGCACATCTAAGGCATCTCCTCGAAGGGCGATAGTCAGGTTTACAGCCTTTTCTTTTTCAGACCATCCATTTGCTCTTGCGGCTGATTCGAACTGTTTCATGTAGTTGTTCCATGATGATTTTCCGTCGAAAGTTGGGACTTTAACATGAATAGAACCTCCACTTCCTTCAAATTTCGGCCGTGTCTCCAACTTAAATTTCGTCTCGTCTTCTTTTATCTCCACTGTAATCGGATTGTTACCTCTCTCTGCTGTCCCTGTTTCCTCCATCTTCTTTTCCATCTCTTTCCATATCTTTTCTTCGAAGGCTAACATATCGGCAGCAACTTGGTTTTTTAATGAAGATATTCTATCGTCCAGGGCAGACATCTCAGAAGTGACTTTAGAGATTTCCGAAGAGATGTTAGCAGAGACTTTGCTTTCCAGCGAAGAAATCTCGTTAGAAACTTTGTCTTCCAACGAAGCGATGTCGCCGGAAACTTTGGCTAAATCACCAGAAACTTTGGCTACATCAGAAGAAACTTTCGAAATATCGTCAGAAACTTTGTTCTCTAATGATGCGATGTCACCAGAAATTTTCGAAATCGACGAGAGGACAGCATCATGTTTGTCTTCAAATATATAAGTCTCTGGATCTAGTCCTTCTTCTAGCAAAGCGTTCTTTAGTCGTTGGACTAACTCAGCCTTTTTTCCGGTAGAAGCTAATTCTCTGTCTTCTAGATGTCTTCTTAAATTAGTCACTGTCAGCTCATAAATCGTCGTCATTTTCACAATTTATTTTATATTCACTTGTATTATTATTATAAGTCTAATTTATGTTCGATCTCACTTCTGGCACCATTTGTTGTGAATTTAATAATTGTTATGTCTTTAATTTATAATGTCTTTACTAATTTATTATATTGTTCCTACTTTAATTTATTAAAAGGCACGATAATTTATATTTTATAATAAGTTAAGTTTATTTATCACTAAATATACATAATTTATTAGTAGGCGAGCGTAACAACAATATCGCGAGCGCGAATCTTGAGAATTAACTGCCCCTTCCAAATAAAATGTATTGTTATATATGCCATTGCCTTTACGCTAGAATCATCGAACAGCCTTCTCGATTAGCGGCGAAATTATAACGGTAAGGCAAACGGGTATTTTTACATCGGCTCGACCGTTTCTGGAAGGTCCCTTCAGGTAAATTTCTGCCGGCTAATCGAATACTCTCGTAAAATCTAAAACAGAACAGCATTAGTCATAATATTTACGGTTATTTTAGGCCAGGATAATTATCGTAACACTATTCTTGCCGATTGAATCAATACTAGTAATTTTGTTATCTAAATTTGGAAAATTTGATAGTATAATATCACCGATGAAAAGGACCTGTATCACTGCTCTGATATAGAAATTGCTCTCTTACATTTTCTGTAGAATTATTAGAAGTTTTACTACTTACAGTTTCTCCGTTGTTTTTTGAGTTACCGTCCCAGGTGTTGTTTATATTGGATTTTATTTTTTCTACATTAACATCTTCCTCCATCCCGCTAATATCTGGAGGTTTGTCTGGTGGTCTCCCCGCATAATCCATATCAAGTTTTTAATAACTTAACACTTTAACACTTTGAATCTATCTTACACTTATTAACACTTATCGTATCCAAACAGTAACCCCCAATGGGGGTAAAATAAATTCAAATACACTGAACTTTTATATTTTTCTTAGTCACAAATTGTTTTACAAAAAACTTTTCACTTTATATAGAGATAACGATAATGAGCTTCGAACGACAAAACAAATTCCTCGTACAAAGGCCACAACTGAAGTGTCCACGGGTGTGATTGAATGTATATTTGTGTTGGTCTTTCTGGTCAAAAAATGTGTTGTTTATTCTTAGTTCGTTATTTGTGCAGAAGTTGATCATCAGTTCTCCATTTTCGTTTTTAACATTCTCGTTATGTTTTTGTTTGATGCCGGGTATTACTTGGTTGCCTATTCGAGCGTTAAGATCCCCCAATATTATCATCTTTCCTCTGACTTGATCTACTACTTGTTGTAATTGGTCGTAGAACGCTTCCCTTGTTGTTTTATTCGAACCTAACTCCCCTAATCTTTTATACTCAACCTAGACGCATGCAGGTGAAAATAATTATATCTGACGTTTAAAACATAAAAAAAGTAATACTTCATCTCACGCTTCTAAAATAGAAGCAAGTTACAAGTTAATTTTACTTTATTAAATAGTAACCCTAGTTAAATTCAGTGCTTAGTGCATAAAATATGTAAGCACCTACTATTATCAATTAATACAGAAGAAATTAAAAGTTTTCGTACTCACCTATCGTAAATTACTGATTCCGACAAATTATAGGGTTGCTGGTGATACAGTTTAATGCTGACATTACTGTGTACATGACACATTTAATCTTGATATGGATTTACTGACAGAGAAAGTAAGGGAGAGGACTTAAGATTAGCAGGTCGAAAACGGAGTATATGTGGTTAGGAGGTAGAAGAATGGTTGGGGACATATAAGTTCTTGGAGAAAAACTAGGAAGATTAGGAGAATTGAAATACCTTGGCTCCTACATAACGGAAAATGGGACCATAGATCGAGAAATTGTCCGCAGGATACAGGCTGGATGGTATAACTGAAAGCGAATGAGCGGGGTACTTTGTGATAGAAAAATTGATAAGGTTGAAAGGAAAGATATAATAGAGTTTGGTAAGATCTGCGTTGATGCACGGTTGTAAAGTGTGGATTGTAAAGAAGATTCAGGAAAAGAAGATGGAGATATGAAAATGTTACGGTGGATGTTGGAGATTAGGAGGGGCAGGATCAGGAACGACTTGATTGGGGGTAACGGGGTAACTACAGTAACAAAGCATAGAGCTGTTAGAAATTGATGGAAGGAGAGGTTGAGGAAGATCTAGGAGAAGATGGAAAAACTGTATGGCAGAAGACTTGAGAGAGAAAAGTTTAGGGGAAGAAAGCTGGGGAAGAAAAACAAGAAAAGGTGATACAGTTAGACTTTATCGTTCTGTATAACCTATTTATTTAGTTTAAGAACATTTGTGTAGTTTTATGAATATTTAATATAAACATTTCTAACTTTCATTAACACTTAAAAAGGTGATGTGTTGGCAATTTTCATACTAATTTCACACATAAAATAAAAATATTTCTACCGGAAGTCTTACTTTACTTATCCTATTAGCAATTCCCTATGCCCCATACTATTACTAATCCGCAATTTTGCCACCTATTGGTCGCTAGACCTTCGAGGTTTATATTTATTTTTTATCTACCAAATGTAGGAAGGTAAGAATATAGTTTCACAAATATTTGCTTTTAAAAAATGGAACCATCTAACTCATCCTTTCCCCTACATGTACACACAAATAAAGCAATACCCACATGTGGATTTAATTTTAAAAAATACATTCTTTGTATATTGAACTCCTTTGTATAAATTTTAATGTTGTTTTCATTATTCATGTAAAATAACATAATTTTATAATGTTTAATAATAGTTATTCAAATATTCATATCTTTTATTAAAGTAAAATTCATAAAAATAGATATAAAGATATTAGTGTCATCCATAACTCTTGTCTTTATATTTGAAATTAATCATAATCACAAAACGTATCATTAAATAATTAAAACCTTTTTTTTTAATAATGATTTTTTTTTCAGGTAAGTTTGCTGAATTTTTTTACAAAGAATTTTGGTAGGTGTTATTTTTTTTATTTTCTTTACTCTGTAATCGATTACTACTGACAATAAGCGTTTTGATGACAAAAATATGATTTTTGCTACGCTAAGCATAAGCACTCTGTTTCATAATGTATTAATTGCTCACATGGTGGAAATACCCCAACTGTATTCATACAATATACAGTGATGAGTGCCTTAAGAACCGGTAAAATAACGCAAAAGATAGAAAACATAATACGTTGTGAAATAAAAAGAGATGAAAGTAGTAGAGGTAGGAAATTATCGATAGAAACCTCTAATTTACATTACATTACATTATATTAGGACTATCGATAGTTTCCCACCTTTAGACGTTAGCTTATAAGCTAATTGACTTCAGTCATAATATTACAAGTATGACGTCGAACATTATTATTTTTTAAATTTCGCATAAAGTAAAAACTGATTGAAGGCAATAAAGCAAATGTAAGTAAACAGTTTAATTAGTAGTAATTTGATAAATACAGAATAACAAGCTATGATAATTCTGTATTGAGAAGAGTGTATGCGACGTCTCAAATCACAGTTTATTATTGATCAATACTTTAATTTTGGATAAAAACATACTCGTACTTGAACTGTTTTTACTTACATTACGTGATACGTATTACTATGACTGAAGTCAACCAGCTCATAAGCTAACGTCTCAAGGTGGGAAACTTTCGATATATCTAATGTAATGTAAAGTAAATTATAGGTTTATATCGGTAATTTCTCACCTCTACTACTTGCATCTCTTTTTATTTCACAACGTATTATGTTTTCTATCTTTTGCGTTATTTTGCCGGTTCTTAAGGCACTCATCCCTGTATACAAGTTTACATTATATTAATTAGTATTACATATTAATTAAGTTTGCTGGCTTGAATTTAAAAACTCTTCTTTTATTATGTGCGACTTACATAATCGTTTAGCTAACTCTTTGGGATACACGGACACTCCTAGCGATATATTATAATATTAAAATTACTTATGCATGCGATGGGGCGGGGGTTGCAATCAATTGCCATCTACAGTTCTCATTAAATTTTTAAAAAATTTTTATAACTTTTTGTGTGTATACCAAGTAAATATAATGTATGATTTGTAAATAAAAATACTTAACTATTGCTTAAACGCACTTTATTTAATAATATATATGTATAGGTATGAAAAGGTATCTTAGGCAGGTATCTTAAAACAGGAGTGGTTCAGGGTCACATCTTAAATTTCTCAATTTATTAAATTATGATACATATTGGAAAGATCTTTGATGTCAGTCTTATTATTGATAGAATTTGGATCTTTTTTATGAAAATCATCTTCAATATGCATCTTTTGTTGTAATTTTGTTCTTTTTCCAAAATATGTACATTTTAAAAATCAAAAGAATGGCTATTTTCTAAAGAATATTTCGCTAGGGCTGTTGTGTTTAATCTTTAATTATGATTCGGCAAAGTGTGATGCTTGCAACGACTTTTAATAACTTTTAAGGATATTTTTTAATTTCTAGTTATAACTTCTAGTCCACTCGTCCGAGATTTGATCCCTAAAGATTATACAAACCAGTTGAACATTGTAATGTTAATTTTGGAGATAATTTTGAAACAAAAATGTTAATTAACACTTTTTTTTATTAAGTAAACCGCGTCAACCATGAAAGGTTATTGGCGGGGAAGAGTTTGCTTATAACAACTAATTAGAATTGAGAACTTAAGTCTATTTTTATATTAGATTGTACAATTTAGTTAGTTTTAGGAACTTAGTCACTTTATCACATTTACTATAGTTCAGAGCACTTTTCAGATCACTTGGTAAATCACTTTGAAGTCGTTCCTGGTGATAGAGTGGGCAACTAACAATAATGTGTTCGACTGTCAGAGGAATATCACAAACATAGCACAGTTTTTGTTGTTCTTTCTTCATTAGGTACTGGTGGGTTAACCTGGTATGTCCTATTTTCAAGAGGTGTTGTATGACTTGATCTCGTCGGTTTTGTGGCGTTATCCCTTTTGGTGACAAATTTGAGTTAATGCGTTTTAGTTTGTTGTTGTCAAGTTTTTTCCATCTTTCGAGCCATATTCTCATTGAAAATTCTTTGATGGTGTTCTGAATGTCGGAATAAGGAATTTCTAGGAGCTCTTTATCTGGTCTATCCGTATAGCAGGCTTCTTTAGCTTCCCGATCAGTTTTTCATTACCTATTATGCCTACATGTGATGGAATCCAAACAAATTCTACCCTTTTATTCTTACTGTAAAGTTCTTCTAGATCAATTTTTTGGCATATTATTGGTTGGTTTGAGTAAACCCTTAATATTCCTTGTACTGCGCTTAAAGAATCTGTGAAAATGACGGCTTCCAATTTGGGTTTGATATATGTTGTAGGGCTTTATATATGGCATACAATTCGGCGGAATAAATAAAGTACTCCTTAGGTAGCTGGAACTGATGTTTAATTGTTTCGTCACCGAAAGCTGCGCCTACCGTTTTTATTTCAGAAGTTTTTGACGCATCTGTATATATTTGGTAATATCTTTTGTACTACTTTTCTTTAATCGCTTGAGACCGTTGTAGAATTATATGTGATGAAGAATCAGATTTAGGATACAGTAGAAGATTTGTATTACATTTGGGGAGTTTTATGGTCCAAGGAGGAGGGTAGTTTATTTCATTGGAAATAACTTTCGGAAAATTGAAACCTGTGATTCTTTTACTAAATGATGCAGAAAGAAAGGGTTTTTGTTCAAAAATTAAATGAAAATTGTCTGAAAATGTGTAGAAGCAGAGTTATTCGAGTTTGCTCCAATTTTAGCTGCATATTGTAGGCTTAGTCTATGTCTTCTAATTAAAAGAGGTGGTTCATCAGCTTCTACATACAGACTTTCTACTGGACTGGTCCTGTAGGCTCCAAGTGCAAGCCTTAATGCGGTATTTTGTATGATGTCCAATTGCTTTAATCAACTATGTTTAGCTGAACTGTAGACTATTGATCCATAATCTAGCTTGCTACGAATCTGTGTTTTATATATATTTAGTAATTATGTGGTATCAGCTCGCCAATTATGATTGGCTAATACTTTGAGAATGTTCATATTTTGCATGCAAGATTTTTTTGTTGTTGAACGTGGGTTTTCCAAGTGAGTTTTGTATCCAATATCATTCCTAAAAATCGATGTTCTTCTACATACTGCAAATTTTGATTATATAGTGTTAATTTTGGCCAACTTGTTTGTTTGTTTCTTGAAAAACATATTGCTTTTGTTTTGTTTGTAGAAAAACGAAGACCTGTTCTCTCTGACCACTTTTCTAAAGATTTGATGGACTCTTGCAGAATAGTTGCAGCTATCCGGCTATTTTTATTGCTTACATAAAGAACAAGGGCATCTGCATATAAACCAATTTGGACAGGAGTATTAATGTTATCAACTACTTCATTCATTGCAATCAAGAAAAGTGTTACACTAAGTGTTGATCCTTGGGGAGTTCCGTTATCTTGAGTATACGAACTTGAAAAATGATTAGTAAGTTTAACTCTAAAATTTCTATCATAAATAAAATTTTTGATAAAAGCTAGAAGATTTCCTTCCACACCCCATTGTTTTAATCTTTTTAGGACATCATACTTCCACACAGTATTGTAGGCTTTTACTATATCAAAGAAGACGGCCAGTACTTGACGATTACTTGCAAATGCCTCGTGTATGACCGACTCTAGTTTAATCAAGTTGTCCGTTGTACATCTGTTTTTCCTAAATCCGCTTTGTTGTTTGCATATTAAATTATTGGATTCCAGGAAGTATTGCAGACGTTTGTTAAGTATTTTTTCTATTAGTTTGCACAAGGTAGATGTTAAAAATATAGGTCGATACGAATTTGGATCAGTCTTTATTTTATTAGGTTTTAAAATAGGAATTACAATTGCTACTTTCCAAGATTTTGGGATTTGTTTCGTATAGAATAACAGATTATAGATATCCAGAAGGTATTGTTTAGCATTTGCTGGAAGATTTATAAGGAATGCATAAGATATTTCGTCAGGTCCTGGGCTAGAATTTTTAACGTCCTGAAGTGCTTCATTTAGTTTATTTATACTTAGTGATGAGTTCAGTAGATGATTGTTATTGGTAATGATTATTTCTTGTTCTGAGTTTCTTTTACGTTCAATAAATATAGGGTCATACATAGAGTCATTGCTGTATGTTTGAAACGAAACTGCTAAGCCATTTGTTATTTGTGCTTCATCAGTTATTTGATTTCCGTTCATATTAAGAGAGTTTATCTTGTAAGTATATGGAATACCTTTAATTCTGCGGATCTTGTTCCACACTTCAGATGCAAGGGTAATTGAGGATACATATTGTTACCATGACTCACGCTTATTATTTTTGATTATATATCTCGCCTTAGCTCTATGTTTTTTAAAATTAACTAAGTTCTCTTCTGTATGGTGTTTTTTTAATACGTTTTACTAAGTTTCAGTGCATCTTGACATTCAGCATTCCACCATGGGACCGTCTGTTTACGTTTTGGCCTGCTTGTTTTACCTATAGTTTCTTCTGCAGCTTTTATAATCATTGTAGTGAATTTTTCAACGATGAAATCAATATCCGTTTCCAATGGTCCTAAGTGGGGTATAGAGTTTTTAATAAAATTATGATAACTTTTCCAATCTGCATTATTGATTTTCCACTTTTCTGGACAGGATATTTCAGTATTTTTGTCTGATGCGTAGTTTGTTATTCATATAGGCCAGTGATCGCTATCATAAGTATGATGTAGTACTTCCCAGTTTAAATTTGGAGCTAGCGAGCTTTCGCATTTAGAGAGATGGATAGCCGAATGTTTACCAGTAATTGAGTTAAAGCGAGTTTTTCCCCTGAGTTAAGCAAGACAGTTAAGCTTAAACATCTTTCTATAGTATCACCTCTTTTATCTGTAGATAGACATCCCCATGTTGTACTATGTGCATTAAAGTCTCCTACAATTATTCTGGGTTTTGGAATTTGTTCAATTAACATTTATAGTTGTTTGGCAGTGATTTCGGTATATGATGGAATATATACATTGCATACAGAATATTGTGTGGAAGATTTTATTTTAACTGCTACAACCTCTAATTCTGATTGTATAGGGATTTCCTCTGATTCCAAATATGAATTAACATAAATGGATACGCCGCCACTAGCTTTACCAGCGTCTGTTCTAATTTTATGGTAGGCCTCATATTGTTTTAATGAGTATTTTTTATTTGTTGTGAAATTTGTCTCTTGTAAGCAGATAACTTACTGCCACAACTTTACTCTAGCCACAGAGCAGTGGCTATACCGTTCTGCGGAGACCTAAAGAGGTCGAAATACGTATAAGCGGCTGTCGCTGCCCTGTATCGAAACAAAAATCTAATACCGTCATTATGTTTTATTACTTACTTCGTTTGGAGTACCAGAAACTGAATTCACTACCAATTTTGACCAGGATGAACGGCATGTGGAATGCAATTTTAGATTCCCTTGCCGAGTAATTTATCCAGCTGTTTCTTTCGCAAGTTTTAGGAAACACAGTGGTAAAAATTTGAATTCGGTTTCGCTAGGTAGAAATCCTTTGATTTCTCTTTGTGTTTTACTAAAATCTTGGTTTATTTTCCTACGTAGTTTTTTCTTGATTCTTGTAATCCTAGATTTAATTGCTCTTTCGTTCAACATGGGATATATTTCAGTTAGCATATGTCTCAACCCGTGTATATCCTGTGTGTATTCTAGGGCCAGTCCTACTGGGATGGAAGAACCGTGAACGTCTTCTAAGAATGCTAGTAATTGGGTGTAATTTAGTACATAATGGTGGTGATGCATCCTGGATAAATTGTTTGACTGGTTGTAATAACGACTTAATATTAGTAGTTTCTGAAGTGGATTTGTCTAATTTGATAATTTTTTTCTTCTTTTTGATTTGGACTGGTTTTGGTTTCGTGAATTCTGTTGGTATAGTTTCTGTAGGAGTGGAACAAGTTGGGGATGACACTTCCCAGTAAGATCGTTTATTTTTATTATCGGTATCAGTGCTGGCTTGAGCATCCATTTCTTCTCGAGATTTGAGGTACAGTCCGAGGAAACGTGACCAGCTTGGTGGCATTTGTAACAAGTTAGTTTATCGGAAAGAAAAATTCGGTACGAAATATTTTCGAAATCAATTAGGACGGAGTCGGATACAGTAAAATTGTCTGTAGGTGCAAAGTAAACTTGTCTTCGAAAACTAAGTACATGGCTGTATTGCGGGTCTTGTATTCCAGCTCTAAGGACCGAAATCGGAGACATTAATTTAAAACCAAGATTGATTAAAGATTGTTCGATTATGTCATGGGGTATAGATGGACATACGTTGGATAAAACTAATCTATTAGCGGGTGTAATTAGTTTACGTGCTTTGATTGTATGTTCTCCAATTTTAATTTCGCCATGTTGACTTAGAAAATCATATACGACTTGTACGCTTGAAAGATAGATGCATATTCTTCCATTTGACATTTTGGATGAGAACAGTACATTTTTTGGATGGACTATAGTTCCTACTACAATGCTGTACTCTTCTGTTCTTATTTCATCTACTGCCTGTAAAATTATGGCCTGGTTTTTGTTGGGAATTTTGTTAATGGTTGTTGTTTAGTGATGGTAGAATAAGTAATGTTTTGCTGATCGGGATTAATTGATGAACCCCTGTGGTCATAAGTACCACCTGTCACTTTGTCAAATTTAATCTTCTATCTTTTTTAAATTTAAATTGAACTTTCATTTCAATAATTTTATTTTGGGTAGGTCCGACACTGTTTATTTAAAAGTAAATAGTCGATCTAGCAATTAGCAAGATAATGCCAAGAGTTGAAGCTAGCTTTTTAAATAATTAATAAATACGAAATATAAATAATGTTCTTCGTATGTATATAAAAACAATGTTTGTAATCAAACTACTGCCAATTTGGAAACTGTACTTACAGCTATTAACAGACCAACGTACACTGCTTCTATATATTATTTCGGTTTATTATTTAAATTTACACTGTTTCTTCTCAATAAATTGTAAAAGTTGTGGAGCTCAAAATATTTCGACTTGCATAGAAAAATCGTTCTCACGGAAACAACGCTTGCAACGACGGACGATTTTAAATGTGTAACGCGTGCGAAACCAATTTTTTAAATAAAATTTGTATCAACATGACGGTAAAAATTCGATATATTTTGATCAGCTACATTTCCTGTTTGAAACATTTTTTCTACAACATACAGATTCTTGGTAAATCGATGTGTTGTGTTTCCCCCCACCTACGAGCGAGGCTTTATTGGGGAAGCTAGGGGGTAGGTTTGGCAAACTTTTTTGTATCTTTTTTGTAATTTCTTTATTTTTAAATTTAAATCTTGACATTATGTGGATGATTAAAGATTTTAAATAAAAGCGAACATCTTGGAACATTACTCAAAAATACCGACGCCAACCTGGTCGGACGCGAGCTACAAACCAATCGGCCAACGATTTCATATATTTTTAGTTGATGTTATTACACTTGTAGGTTTATAGCTTTATAGTTAGCTAATTACGTTTTATTCCTTTTTTTATGTATCAATATTGTATTCGCAATGCTTTACCTTTGTCGTATTTTGTCTTCAATGTTGTTAGTAAAAGTAATCGAGTTTCCCCATTGACTATGCGTCTACGCGTTTATTTACTGTACGGTACTATACAGTAAAACTACCAACATTGCCTAGGACATCCTCTAGTCAACTATTGATCCAACGGTATTAAATTCACATAAATCCTCTTTGAAAATTACACCGAAAAGGCCAACTTTATACTCATATCAGTTAACCAATCCTTATGCTTTACGAGAAGTAGTTACATGAAAGCAAATATAGGTCACTATATGCATAAAGTTGCTTAATATATGGAAGATCGCTGATGGAGAATATCAATATGAGAAGAGAACGTTGTTAGCAACTAGTAGAATACAAATAAGTTTGGTTCGTTCGGCGTCGAATAAATATTTTATATATTCAGATCACGTACAGTAACTGACCAAGTAGTTTTGTGTGTTTTATGTTACACGTTTTATCAGACGTATGGTGAGATTACATGTACAGATAGTGTGGAGACATGATTCCGAGACAAATGGGTGTTGTTTCAAAATATATTAGTAGAGCAAATTTCACTGACATTATTACTTTTTCCACCTTTTTCAGTTATATCCAGGAATAAATAAAAGATATTCTATCATATTATTTTTTATGTAGCTTAACCGACATTGAAGGCGTAACGTTTAAATTTACAATTTCATATTTTAAATACAAATATTATCAAATTCCAAATACACAACACCATCTCTATCGTACATTTCGTTATTGCTTCCTTATATGTTCTTCTATTCTGTTCACCGGTTTTCATCCTACTTTTATAATTTTTAAATCATCTATTACTATTCTATTCTTACTATTTTGTCTTTGTCACGCTTTTTCTTTTTCTTTTCTGAGGTACTGGATTTCTCTGCAGGACTTATTTTGGCATTCTTGTGTTTTCTTTCTTTTTCGAAACAACTTACTCTTGTTCATTTTATAAAGCTGATTACTGGTCATTATTTGTTGTTTTTAACAATGGTTCAAATTAACTTGGTGCTATTTAACCCTTTCCCTGTCCTGTGCATTACATTTGATACACAGGGATTATTTTTAATACGTCTGTGCATCATACGTGATGCTCAATGAATAGTATATTTACACATACCATTACATAATACAATTAATATCAAATTCCAAATATACAATACCATCTCTCTCGTACATTTAGTTTTTGCTTCTTTATATGTTTTTCTATTCTGTGCACCGTTTTTCATCCTACCTTTATAATTTTTAAATCTTCTTTAATTACTATTCCGTCTTTGTCACGCTTTTTTTTCTTTTCTGAGGTACTGGTTTTCTCTGCAGGATTTATTTTGGCATTCTTGCGTTTCCCTTTCTTTCTCTATTTTCGAAACAACTTACTCTTGTTCATTTTGTAAATCTGATTATTGGTCATTATTTGTTGTATTTAACATTGTTGCATTACATGTGATACACAGGAATTATTTTTGAAACGTCAGTGCATCATATGTGATACTCAGTGAATAGTATATTTATAATAAAATATTTCTTCAAAGCGCATATATATATATATATATATATATATATATATATATATATATATATATATATATATATATTCGGCTGCTAAGCGTGTCATTTAAAAGTATATTTACGACCAAGCGTTTGATATTGGCTATACAGGTGTTAATAATTATGAGAGAGGTAACTCGATCTCCACGTTACATCGTGAAAACAAAGGTATTATTTATTGGTTAAAAAAATATATAAATTCCAAATTTTGCAACACAAAAAAAACTTAAAAATATTTCTATGACTAAAGAATAAAAAGCAAAAATTCAAACTATTTTTTGTGATTTTTATTGAAACATGGTAGGCAGAATGGTTTCTCGCAAATACTACACTCCGTAGATACTTGTGTTGCTTCTTTTAGGCTCTTTTACGATTGTGTTCTAGACTTATTTTTTTATAACATCCATTACACCTCCTGCGTTGAATTTTGCCATTTTCTTTGCGTGCAATGTTCGTTAGTTCATGAACTTTTCGAATGGGCTTTTCTATTTTCTGCTTGCTATCGATTCGAAGTAAAGATTCTGCTAAACATTTGGTAAATGGATCTAGTGGCATTGGTTTATTACTATAAAAATTTTTATATATGACCCAACTATTAATAACTGCAATACTTAACACATTCAAAAAGCACTTTTCTATACCATTTGGCACTTTTACGAGCAGGACTGTAGTAAGAAATCATTTGAGAAGTCTATACCACCTTTAATCCTATATGTATATCCCAAGCTTTTGAAATTTAACCACTTTACTACGTCTTTAGTAAGCTTTATAATAATAACAATAATCTGTAAGAACATTTTTGGGGATAAGGGATACCCCTACATACCAAGCCACCTAGGGCTCGATAACACGGAAAGAGTCCCACCAGAGTTCAATCCTTTTGATATCGTAAGTATCTGAGATGAGTGAATTTTCCCCTTTGAGGGAGTGCGAGCCGTATGGCT
Source organism: Diabrotica undecimpunctata (assembly GCF_040954645.1). Lineage (NCBI taxonomy): Eukaryota > Metazoa > Arthropoda > Insecta > Coleoptera > Chrysomelidae > Diabrotica > Diabrotica undecimpunctata. The sequence continues at coordinate 84,106,846 of NC_092810.1, read as the reverse complement.
AAATCTGGATAATATTAATAATTTAATAATAATAATAATAATAAGTATACAACCTTAAAGATATACAACAATACCTATTATGATAATATAAATACTACTATCACTTAACAAATACAGTATTTTAAAACTGTTAATAATCTGACAACAAAACGAGCCAAAGAAGTCACTATTTTACGCTAGAGTATTTATCCTCCTTAAAATCAGCATCACAATGAAAAAACGACCATAACAACATCGCCATCAGTAGAGTCGATTTGCGGTTGACTACGGCATAGGAATCTCGCCCTTCCTCGCATCTCTGCGTTCAGCACTGTCCGTCGTGACATGCCGTTCGATTTGTTTAATTTTTTCTTAAACTAATTATCCAATCAAAATTCTAAAAAAACCAGCATGTTCTTTGATTTTTGGCCTATAACGTTTATAAAAAGCAATTTTTTGCTAAACCCAATATTTTTCGAGGTAGAGCGAGGTAAACGATTTTAAAAATATGGGTTTTCAGGGCAAGTGATTTTGTATAAAGGCGCTCCGTATACAATAATGGTATGACGTATTTTTAAAAATAAAAAAAAATATATTTCTAATGTCCTGTTGGGTATGCAAATTTGACGAATGAATTTTCGGATATTGTACATCCGAAAAATGATGAAACATTTTTTTGTAAGGCTCCCCACCGCTCCCCTCCCACTTCGATTTTTGGACGATCAAGTGATTTTGTCTTACAAAGATATTAGAAACCAAAAAAATGGGTTTTACATTTTAGCAACAAAGTTCCCACGGGATAGCACAATAGGATCCTGTTATAACTTAATCGTCCTTCCAGCGGACAAAGGTAACGCCACGGTAGTAATGAATATAGATGACTACGACAAAAAATTAACAGATCTTCTAAACGACACAGCATACGAAAAAATTGCCACAGATCCAACAACGTATCTAGAAAAAACAACGAAGGCCAAGATCAAAGTTTCAAACATAAAAAAGGAGGATCAGCCCAAGCTGATTCCACGCGAAAAATCATCTAGGTGCCCTAAGCTCTACGGTTTACCAAAAGTTCATAAAGTTGGGATGCCACTACGACCAATAGTTAGTTCAATCGGATCACCCACACAGCCGCTCGCAAAGTTCTTAGCCAATCAGTTACAACCGTACGCAGAGGAAGCGGATTCTTACGTCAAGAACGCAGGCCACTTCATCGAGCGTATAAAGGACGTGACTCTTGACCCGGGACATTTGCTAGTGAGTTTTGACGTGGTGTCACTTTTTACTAACGTCCCAGTAGAAGAATCGTTAGAGATTATAGGAAAAAAATACCCAATACCACCGGATACAGTAAACCTAACGAGACACTGCCTGAACAACACATATTTCATATACAAAGACCAAAGGTACAAACAAGTCGAGGCAGCACCCATGGGTTCACCACTGTCACCGGTGATAGCAAATCTGTTTATGCAAGAAATAGAAATACGAGCAATAACAACGGCAGAGTATAAACCGAAACTATGGTTGAGATACGTGGACGACACCTTCATTATCTGGACACATGGGGATATATATATATATATATATATATATATATATATATATATATATATATATATATATATATCGTGTATATATATATATATATATATATATATATATATATATATATATATATATTTTGTGGAGCCCCTAAGTACCCCTGTATCATGAATGTATATCGCTTAGTTCACTCACGTGTATATATTATAGGGGTCGTTCAGATCTTGTTCCGTGTATATTGGAACCATACGTATATCGGTTTAAGTAAGCTCTGATAGTTTGGCAACTATGGGATTAAGCCGTTTATTTCCAGCGTATATTCTAAACGGTTCATATAGACTCCTTACTTTTGTTATCATTCATACGCATTACAGTATGTAACAGATATGTGTACTACCAAATACCTGTTTTTGGTAGGTACGTGCTTTTCTAAAAATAGATTTATAGATACAAAAGGATTTCATTACCAAGTTGGATTTGTTTTTTCATATGCGAAAATTTCTAATGTATTTTGTTAACGTGAGTATGTCTTTATACGTTTTATTTAAGGATCCGGTTAATAAGAACTTCTTTTATTTCATCCATTGTTTCATGATATCTTATATACAGCTTTTTTATTATTTTATTTCTTCTATTTTATTATTTTATATTTTTCTGGATTCTATTTCTTATTATTCTATTTTTTAATTCTGGATAGAAGGTTATCTCAAAATAAATATTTAAGTGCTAAAATACGAGTAGATATTTTTTTGTTAAAATGGGTAGTAGTGCACAAAAAAGGGAAGAATGATTAATTTTTCTGACATGAATTATACCACTTCACCAATATTACATATTTCTGAATGTTTTATCTCGTATTTAGGGGTAATATGTAATCAATATAAGTGGAGTTAGTGTCAAATTTGCAATGATCTTTATAAGTAATAGCTTACTGACTGTACTTTACGTGTTCAGTTCACATAAATAAACCTTGTTCCTTCAAAAAGAGCGATTTGAACGGTAAAGTTAACTAAGAAAGTGTGATAAGTCTTGTACCATTCCACATGCACACAAGTTAACCGGTGTTTGCAGGCAAGAGTCCTCCTGGCAGATTTAAGGAAGATAACTACCATAAGGAAGTCCCGTTCGAGGGATCAGATGGCGAGGTGCAGCTTATTTTTGTTTGTATATCTTGCAGATGTGTTGATATAGCCCGTTTTTCCTTGATTCTAGTCATAAAATGGGCTGGTATTCGTGGAGTGGATGTCACGAATCTGGACTTTGTTTTTTTTGCTCTCTAGCTACTTATCTTCGGATATTAGGTGGATTGATAGCTACGATATTGTAGAGCTTATGTATGGATGTGAGTCTTAATATTCCCTGAATTTGGCTGACTAATTTATAACTAAATATTTTATGTTATTTAAATAACTATTTATAAGCGGCATTTAGATTAACAAATACCACTCCTCATACCTGATATTTTTCGTACTTCTCTTCGCTGTGTTGGGCAAGATTTAGTATTTGTGACATATATGATCTAACCTGTCATATATAGCCACTTTTGTCTTTTAATTTGAGTTTTTCTTCTATTATCGGTTTATATTAAGGATCATGTACAGAAGTATTCTATATAGCTGACAAAATAAATAGATATATTGGCCGATAGCTTTTGTGGTCGTTGGAGTTTTTGCCAGGTTTAAGCAAGGCAACAACTTTGTCTTTGCTTTGCTTGTCTAAAGACTTTGGATATTAGCCATTGTTGTCTTTTTAGTTCAAATTTTATAGTTAGTTTTGTGCTCAGATCCTCAGCCAGGAGCCGTAATATTGTTCATTATATACGTTGATAGCGGATCCAAGCTCGTTGAAACATCGTTGAAAGGTTCTCTCAGCTGACTGGTTTTGTTTTCTCTCATTATAAGTTTTTCTTTGCTTCTTTGCCTGCATTTAATATGTAATTTTCAGCGATTAGCTTAATACCAAATACCATAGGATTGGCCATCTATGTGCTTCCTGCATTTTGTTAAGCGCATATGTAAAGTGGAGTGTCTTTATCTCTAGATATACTCTTAATATTTTTACACATAATTAGAATAGTTGGTCCTAAAAAGGACCGATTTGACAAAAAACATATTGAACGGGTGATTTAAGAATTAATGATTACTTAATTATTCATTACCCAGAGTACGCCCGATTGCGGTGGTCTTATTAGTAGTTCAATTTTCGTGAACGCTTCTACTTTAAACTTCATAAAAAATGACTAATCTTTCACTTTTCTGTTACTGTTATTTTAAGACGATATTTCAAGTCAGATTTGTATAGTAATAACTATAGTCAATATATAGTCTCTATAAGTAAATGAGTTTGTGGTATCGGTTACAACTCATATATATTGATAATGAGGAAATAAACAGGTTAAAATAGGTGTAGAAAATTTTACCTACATATATCGGCACCATTGTTCAGGAGATGGGTTTATCCCAGAGATCAAAGGTTACTTACTTTTACAGGCGTATTCTAGGTTCTATTTATATATTTTTATTACTAAAAAAGTGTATTTATAATAAAGGCCTTAAGCTATCTGTAGATTCCATGAATATAAGAATCTATGGAAATTAGCAAATTAAAAAATACAGACATAATTCTGAATGACCAACTTGAGACAAACAGTTATCCCCTCCTCAACTTATTCAGTTACAAAATATGACGTGTAAACGCATACCTGTTTAATTGTTAGATAAAATGGATTTCCATCAAGTAACGGTCGAATCTATCACTTACTAAAAGAGTACGAAAAGACCTGCTTAGGCTTTAGAGTATGGGTACTTTAGTACAAAGTACCCTTTGCTTTTGCCAATAGCTTTGTCACTTTCTCAGCGATGGGTCTCCTTTTTGCTCATCAATAATGTTCCCGCTCGATATAGTTATTCTAAGATATTCAGATTTCACTAATTGCTCTACATTTGGTTTTATCTCCTATTAATTTACAACTACGACGAAATCTTTATAATATATCTGATGCATTGATATTAAAGTGGAGTAGAATACTTGGTAGATAATATTTATTTGTTTTGAGTATACTTATTTTACGACCTAGTACATAAAAAAATAAATACTTGTGTGCTCAGTGCTTTCTAAGTCTGTAAAACATAAACATGCTTCCATATTAGATTATACAATTATTATGACTGTCCACTTTCTGAATTGAAGTTTTTATCTTAAAATATGACTGTGTCCCATAATCTTTCACAAAAGTTATTCTTTTCTGAAATTTTCTGAATAAGGTTCAATAGGTTTTTATATTTTGTTTTATGTTTTAATCTTTAAATCGGAGTTCATTTTTTGAAAAACTATAAACATGTGACAACAAATTGCTATATGAACGGCGTTATGCATCACTAGACCCAGCCCCAATTTCTTAAATTGTGGATTATGGCGCTTTCTGGTGGAAAAGAGGAACAACAGGATAACATCAGATGTAGACCAAACAAAAGAAATTAGGACACGCATTGAAATAGCACGTGCATTATTTTTTAAACTTAAAAAGTTTCCTTGTTTTCGGGATATAAAGTTAGAGCCTGAGAATGCTTTCGATGTTACGTCTTCTCTACTTTTCGTTTTGGCTTGGAAGCGTGAACACTAAAACAAGTCCATCTGAATAAGTTGGCCGCCTTTGAATTTTGGTGTTACAGAAGAATCCTACGAATATCATGGATTCAAAGAATGTCAAACGTGGAAGTAACTAGAATGATAGGAAATGGGGCGGAAATATTATTAACTATCAAAAGACGAAAACTTGAGTACTTAGGACATGTGATGAGAGGGCAAAAATACGCATTATTACAACTTATTATGCAAGGCAAAATCCGAGGAAAGCGAAATGTGGGAAGACGAAGAATATTCTGGCTTAAAAACAAGGGAATGGTTTGAATGCAGTAGTGCAGAACTTTATAGAGCGGCAGTCAACAGAGTCCGTATAGCCATGATGATTTCCAACCTTCGATAGAAGATGGAACTTAAAGAAGAAGATATAAAAAAGCATAAACTATCTACGTAATAAATCCCATTAACCTGTTAGTAACGGATAACCAGATATATTTAAAAAGATTAAGTACCTTTCTTTTTAATTTGGATTTTGAATTTTGCATAACTAGAGCAAGCGACTAATTTTTGTGTATTAGTTTTGGACCAAGCGCCTCTTGCGAGCGTTTTAATGATTGTAAATCGAATATTTGGCAACATATGTACATAAACGTGGTTAACAATGGTGACGTTGGCAACTTGTTGAGGCGTTTAGGTTAAGAAGTAGTTTCAGTTATTGCTTAAATTTTTCTATAATAGTCACATTACAGAAGAGCTAACACAGAAAGAGAATACTTAACAAAATACATAACATTAAGTAAAATGTATGAATTGTATATTGAAGAAGCAGACAATGACCTTGTTAAATTTTCGTTTTACAAAAAAATGTTTTTAACACGATTTAATCTTCAAAGAAAAAAGTTGAAAAAAGATACTTGTAGTAGATGTGATTGTTTCGAATTAGAAATTAAAAATTGCGCAGATAACGAACAATTAAGCGTTAAAAAAAGAAAAAATGTGCACTTAGAAGAAAGAAAGCTAGACATGAAGATAAGCAATGATCAACCAGAAGTGGAAACCTTTTGTTTTGATTTAAAGAAAAACTCTTCCCCTTTCGAGAATTCTAATAAATATTGTATATTATAAGCGTCAATTATGTATTTACAACCTTGGTATCCATAGCGCCAAGGATAAAAAAGGTCATTGTTATATTTGGATAGAAGGTGAAGTTGGTCGGGGAGCCCAGGACGTAGGCATTTGTCTTAAGAAACACATTGAAGAAAATGTTACTTCTGCAAAACATGTAATTTTGTGGTCAGACTCTTGTGGCGGCCAACACCGCAGCATTAAAATAGTTTTGATTCTGAAAATGATTTTGGAAACTCATCCTACCATTGAAAAAATTACATTACGCTATTTCTTTCCTAGTCATAGCTTTTACCCAATGGTAGTGATTTTGGAGATTTTGAAAATGCCCTAAAATTTCAACAACGTTTATATACCGTTGATGATTACCTAAACGTGATGAAAAAATTCTGTAAAAAGAACCCACTAGTAGTTCACAGAATGAAAAAAGAAGAATTCGTCAAGCTAAGAAGAAATACACGCGAATCAACAGAAGAGACCAATTTAATAGATCTTGATAAAATATTAAAGTTAACAACTACAATTTCGTAAATATAGAACACTTTAAATATCTTAGATAAATAATCACGGTTAATAATAATGCCACTAAAGAAATACAGATCATAATTTAAACTTTTTACCTATTTTAATACATAGATGCTAATCATGGACAATGACTAAAACGGATAAGGAAGAACTACGAATATTTGAAAGGAAAATAATAGGAAAATTGTTTTAACCTCATTATCATATCGCTACAAATCCGTATAGAAGAAGAACACATACTGAATAAAGAAAGCTCTTATAACGATATTGTTTAGGAAAATAAATTGCTTAAGGTAGATTGTACACATGCATAGACGCCAAGATGTCAAACTTGTCAAACTGGTATGGAAGGAAGTTAGCACAGAAGAATACCACTTGGGCGTCTCTGTATGCAATGAAGAGAACATCCAATTATATCTCAAAAAATTAACATCGTGAAGGTTCTTCTCTGAACCCCATAACAAATAGCTAATCTTTTACTTTTCATTAAAAATTTAAATTTTAATAAGTCACGTAAATAACGTTTTTAAAGTGCCTTTCCTGAGATAACTTTTTTTAAGCCTGGTCTGTTTGATTACATGTAATTGATTTGATAGTCCCCAACAGATGAGTATTGACTATAGGTAGGATAGCAGGTAGTTGAACAGGCATGTGTTGATAAATATGATGGGTCGGTAGATAGTCTCATTATTCCTAAATCTGACCTCATGTTACCTTCCCCCTTCATTTGTGGAAGTCCTAAAGGCATTTTTTCTCTTGGGGCATCCTCCCAATTTAACTTGGCAATGTAGTTATTATAGAGCCTTTGGATATAGCCAGCGCAACTTTAGCATTGAGATTTAGCTTCTTACACGACGTTGTTGTCTTTATATATGTGTTTGGCCTTGGCATTAGTTCCGTTCGGTATGGGTTAGTACGCGGACCTTTGTAAGTCGGAAAATACTTCTGATGGCTTTTCTAGCAATCCTGATCTAATTAATACCTGAGTTTTACGTACATTGTTTTGTTAGCGTTCTGGCCACATATCCACACATTAGCACTGGTTTAATCACTGTTTTATATATCCTGATTTAAGAAAGTCGTATTAGACCTCTGAATTTAAAAGTGTTATAAGAGTTATATATACATCAGTTAGCTACCTGAATATTCCCTTTTATTTCTTATGTTACAACGTTATCTACGATATCTAAAATGTTGCAATCCTTTAAAATTATATGGGTCTATTGTTACGTTATGCCCTACTCTACGTCAACTCTTTTGTATGTTAAAGAACATTTATATGCTTTATTACTGACCATTAGACCGTTTTTTTTATGCTAATATCATTATTTTATAGCATTCTAATGATTTATGGATTAAATCCTGATAGCAAATTGATATTCTTCACTTTCTCGGAAAAATAATATTCTAACACACAAAATCCTATTAAATTGCCAAAACCTTCCTTGCATATTCTATTCACTCATGAGGGGCAGCAGCAATATCAGTACCATAATAAGGCGTATAGTACTGGACTGGCTAATCGTTGGATAATGGGAAGCATGAGTTTTAATGTTTTCGGGACTGCCATCTGTTAGCGGAGAGCAGAGATATCAGTACCAAGTTAATGCATATAGTAATTGTTGCTTGAACTTTATTATTATTAAAAAACACTATATTTTCTAGTAAAATCATCATGACTTTACAGTAAGACAAATTTTCGAACGTTGGTTATGGAAACATCATGTACATACCACCAGGTTCCCTATGTCGATATCCAGCAAAATCGTTGTAATAAGGAGACGGCAAACAAAAATGCAGAGATAAAAATATGCACCAAGAAAGTCTGTTTTATTCAACAGTCGAATAAACTACAGATTCTTGATTCAAATAGTCAAAAAATCAATAAATAGCTTAGTAATATAGAAATAACGCCTATTTAAGATGTAATCCATTAACGGGCCAAGGTACAAAGCACTCCTGGCATATGCTAATGATATGGATCTCATAAGAAACTCTCTCCGGTAAACAAACATCTTTAACAAAGTGCACGAAAAATGTTTGACTTAAAATCAACGAAATGAAAACCGAATACAAGCGAATCAACAGAAGAGACCAATTTAATAAATTTAGAAAAAACATTTAAGTCAACAACTACAATTTCGAAAGTATGGAACACTTTAAATTTGCTGTGGCAAAAATCATCATACTTGGGTTACATTGATATTTATGTGGCAATCAGCTGTAAAAGTCATTGCCTTTTTCCTGTCGTATCATATTTTAGCATATCATATTTTGAGTGAAATTGATCCTAAATGCGTCTAATAATATTAAGTTAAAACAGCTGTCCTTTTATGCTCATTCGTTCACCTTTTGTAAAACAGTCTGTGTAAATATAAGGGATTTATATAATCTTTTCATTTCGTAATCTTTTCGTTTTATAATTATAGTTCTCTTGCTTTTATTTTCTATGGTAATACATATACATACCCAATTCAAAAGGGAGAAAACCAGCGAGTTCTAAATTAAACATAAACATTATTCTCTCTTTCTTCCTATATGTTATATAAAGATCACCGTCATCGTATAGTCAGAACGGAATAAGATTCTATTGCCTTTTCTTCTTTTTGTCTTCTCTTTCCTATTAAAAATACAGCCAGGTAAATGACGTTTTTAAAATTTATGTCAATATTTCTGAAGTGCCTTTCCTTGGATAATTTTTTTTAAGCCTAGTTTTAAAAGAGGGTTATATATACATAAACATCAGTTAGCTACCTAAATATTCCCTTTTATTTTTTATGTAACAACATTACCTACGGCATCTAAGAGGCTGCAATCTTTCAAAATTATATGGCTTTATTGTTCCGTTATGCCCTACTCTCGATCCTATCTTTTGTATGTTAAAGAACATTTATTTAATTTTCTCATTAGTGACTATTAGACCATCAGTCAGACTATCAGTCAGTCCCACGGATTCTGGGGGGGCAAAATTCTGACATATTTTAGAAAACCATCTAACAGATATATATCTCTAAAAATTGCAACTTTCAATGCAAGAACCCTGCTATCAGAAGAAAAATTCATAGAAATGGAATCTGAACTTGATAAAATCAATTGGGACATTGTTGGAGTCGCTGAGGTCAGGTTCAACATGCCCTCAAAAATATGAAAAATAATAGAGCTCCGGGGGATGATGGTGTAGTCATTGAGACAATTAAACTAGGAGGTCCACTTTTGATGTCCCGAATCCAAACACTTTTTAATCTATGTCTGCATACTGAAAACATTCCAAGTAAATGGAAAAATTCGGTTACAATCCTCCTCCACAAAAAAGGGGATAAATCAGATCTCGAAAACTATAGGACAATTAGTTTGCTTAAGTACCTATACAAGCTCTTTACTCGAATACTGACAAACAGATTAGAAGCAAAACTCAATTTCTATCAATCAGAAGAACAGGCAGGATTTCGAGCGGGACACGAAACAAATGACCATTTGCAATGCCTTAAAACTCTAGTTGAAAAGTCTATCGAATATAACAGACCCCTTGCTCTTATCTTTGTCGACTTCCACAAAGCATTTGACACAGTCGAAACAGTTGCTATCTTAAAAGCACTATCAGAATGCAGAATAGATCACAGGTATGCAAATATTATTCGAAATATATACGAAAATGCGACAACAACCGTTAACCTCCATTGCACTGAGAAGATAAAAATTGGCAGAGGGGTGCGGCAGGGAGATACCTTGTCGCCAAAACTATTTATAACAGTTATGGAGTACGCATTTAAAAGGCTAGAGTGGGAATCAAAGGGTATTAGAATCGATGGAAAGATATTTAATCATCTCAGATATGCCGATGATATTGTTCTCATAACAGACAACTTAGGAGAAGCCAGAGTTATGCTACAACAACTACAGCAAGTAACCCAGAAAGTCGTTTTGAAAATAAACTATGGAAAAACAAAAATGATGACCAATCTCATCCCCAATGAGCTAATAGAAATCGAAAAGTCGCCCATAGAACTTGTGGAAAAATATGTGTATTTAGGTCACGAAATAAGGTTAACGCGAGATAACCAAACATGCGACCTACTCAGAAGAATAAGTCTGGGTTGAGCTGCATTCGGAAAAATGAGAGACGTATTTAAAACAAATATACCGATCTTATCTTTGTCGACTTCCACAAAGCATTTGACACAGTCGAAACAGTTGCTATCTTAAAAGCACTATCAGAATGCAGAATAGATCACAGGTATGCAAATATTATTCGAAATATATACGAAAATGCGACAACAACCGTTAACCTCCATTGCACTGAGAAGATAAAAATTGGCAGAGGGGTGCGGCAGGGAGATACCTTGTCGCCAAAACTATTTATAACAGTTATGGAGTACGCATTTAAAAGGCTAGAGTGGGAATCAAAGGGTATTAGAATCGATGGAAAGATATTTAATCATCTCAGATATGCCGATGATATTGTTCTCATAACAGACAACTTAGGAGAAGCCAGAGTTATGCTACAACAACTACAGCAAGTAACCCAGAAAGTCGTTTTGAAAATAAACTATGGAAAAACAAAAATGATGACCAATCTCATCCCCAATGAGCTAATAGAAATCGAAAAGTCGCCCATAGAACTTGTGGAAAAATGTGTGTATTTAGGTCACGAAATAAGGTTAACGCGAGATAACCAAACATGCGAGCTACTCAGAAGAATAAGTCTGGGTTGAGCTGCATTCGGAAAAATGAGAGACGTATTTAAAACAAATATACCGATCCATTTAAAAAGAAAAGTTTTTAACCAGTGCATTCTACCAGTCCTCACATACGGAGCAAAAACCTCAACTCCCACAAAAACATCAGCCGAAAAATTGAGAAGGACACAACGAAAGATGGAGAGATCAATGCTTGGAATAAACTTAAGCAATAGAATAAGAAACGAGTAAGTTCGTAGACGAACTGGAGTGGAAGACATTATCGAACATATTACAAAAAAAATGGAGATGGGCAGGACATGTTGCAAGAATGAAAGACAACAGCTGGACAAAAAAATTGCTTGAGTGGAGACCACGGGCTGACAAGCGAAGCCGAGGAAGACCCCCAAAGCGATGGACCGACGACCTCAAAAGAATCGTGACCAATTGGATAGCAGAGGCGCAGAACAGAAGCAGATGGAAAAGTCTAGAGGAGGCCTATGTTCAACAATGGACAACTCAGGGCTGATTGATGATGATGATGATGATGACTATTAGACCGCTTTTTTTTTTGCTGCTACTAGCATTATTTTAGAGCATTCTATTATTTAATTTATGGATTAAATCCGGATAGCAAATAGATATTCTTCACTTTCACGGAGAAATAATATTCTAACACACAAAATCCTATTAAATTGTCAAAACCTTCCTTGCATATTCTATTCACTTATGAGGAGCAGCAGAAATATCAGTACCATAATAAGGCGTATAGTTCTGGACTGGCTAATTGTTGGATAATGAGAAGCATGAGTGTAGCAGTTTTAATGTTCGGGACTGCTACCTGGTATCGGGGAGCAGAATTATCATTACCGAGTTAATGCATATAGGAATTGTTGCTTGAACTTTATTATTATTAAACAACACTATATTTTCTAGTAAAATAATCATAAATTTACAGTAAGAAAAATTTTTGAACGTTGGTTATGAAAACATCATGTACATACCACCGGCTTCACTATGTCCATATCCAGCAAAATCCTTGTAATAATGATACTGGAAACCAAAGATGAAAATATGCTTCAAGAAACTCTGTGTTATAAAACACTCGAATAAAATACAGATTCTCGATTCCAATAATCAAAAAATTAATGAACAGCTTACTAAAATAGAAATAACGCCTATTTAAGATGTAATCCATTAACGGCCCAACGGACAAAGCACTCCTAGCATATGCTAATGATATAGAACTCATAACTCTAATGAGAAACTCTTCCGTCCACAAACTTCAATAAAGTGAAGAGAGCACAAAAAATGTTTGACTTAAAATCAACGAAATGAAAACCAAATACAAGCGAATCAACAGAAAACCAATCAACCAATTCAATAAATTTAGAAAAAACATTAAAGTCAACAACTACAATTTCGAAAGTATGGAACACTTTAAATATCTTAGATCACTAATCACGGTTAATAATAATGCCACTAAAGAAATACAGAGCATAATTCAAACTTCAGACCTATTTTAATACATGGATGTGAGCCATGGAGAATGACTAAAACAAATAAGGAAGCACTCCGAATATTTGAAAGGAAAATAATCAGAAATTTTTATTTAACTCCATTATCATAACTACTATTTAAATGGGAATAAGCAACAATTTGAGGTTAAAGTTAGTTTATTGACGTTTCAATTTCCACTTCGGAAATCATTCTCACTAATGCTGGTATTTTGAGAACGATTTCCGAAGTGGAAATTGAAACGTCAATAAACTAACTTTAAGCTTTAATTGTGGCTTATTCCCATTTAAATAGTAATTACTTTAAAATGCCACAAGAAAATAGCTTCAGAACTCATTATCATATCGCTACAAATCCGTATAGAATAAGAAAACATACTGAATAAAGAAAGCTTGCATAACGATATTGTTCAGGAAAATAAATCCCTTAAGGTATATCGGACACGTGCATAGACGCCAAGATGTCAAACTTGTAGAACTGGTGTGGAAGGAAGTTAGCACAGAAGAATGCCACTTGGGCATGTCAGTATACAATGGAGAGAAAACATCCAATCATATCTCAAAAAATGAACATTTCATTTGATTGCAGATTCGTGGAAAATCGATCAACTTGGAGATAAGTTGTAATCAGCGAAGACCTACCCAGTGTTGTAGCGCTACGTATTGATAATGATAAAGAGAAAGGAGAAACGGTGACAAAAAGCAACAAAAATGGACTATGGAGCAAAGCTGCTTCAAAATCTTTGATTGGAGAGGATTTAAATGAAAGTATAAGAAATACAATGGATGATTGATGGATTCGAGAAACTTGAGACTTGAGAAAGGCATCTCCGAAACAGCTTTGTAGAAGTTTTGCTGTTTTATTGTTAAACAAAATGGAATTAACATACGACATTATATACGCTAAAATAACTAGACAACTTATATCATACGGACATATAAGGAGAAAGTTTAATGATACAATAATCTACCCAATATTTGTTATGAGTAAAAACGATATGAATAAACAAAATAAAGAAAACCATGGCAAAAGGCAAAAGAGTAATGATTTAAAAATGAGAGAGGTATCCTGTGGATAACATGTGCGTAATTAGGAACGAATGGAGATGAAGATCCGAAGACGACAAAGAACGTTTTAAATTGATAAATGTATACAATTTTTAACAATGTATATTTATAGGTCATTATTAGGGCCAACGTGCTAATTTTATGTAAAATAACACTTTTTAAGTTGGATCGGTTACAGCACGGTGGAATCAAATACACCCAAAGTTAAAAACTATCGATGTTTATATGAAAGATGAAACCTTATGGCACATGACCGTGCAATCTTGACACCTACACATTATCACATAATTGTGAACGGTATATTGTACCTAATTACTAAGAAGTTTGTTATTTTATTCTAAGAATAAGTTTAATAATTTACGGGAGATTTAATGTATTTAAAATTTTACAGGATCCGGTATCGTAATAAGAAGTCAAATTTCACTACAACTCCATTAAAACGTGTTAAATTTTACTTTGGATATTCTTTTTGTGAATATAATAAGTAAAAATACAGTAAGTTTCATCTTCTTATTGTTCCGTATTCTAATTAAGGTTAGCGATTACTTCTTTAAACGCTTCCCATAAATTATTATAGTTTAAATTTAACTACTTTATGAAACAAAAATTGCACGTCATAAATTGCAGGAATTGAAAAATTACAAAGATCTCCTGTTTACAGAGTTTCTTTTAATTTTATGTAGTTTATTATAATCCTACCGAAGGGCTTCTACCGAAAAGATCAGTTAAAAGCTGATACCATAAAAATTTTTAATGAACACCTCAACCCGAAAAAGAAGTATGCAATTTTATTTGAAGCAGAAGAGGAAATTTTTGCAGAAATTTGCGAAATTATCAGGAAAACTTTTAAATACAACGCATATGACTTAGTAAAGTGTAATCTTTTATTGGAAAATGTTAACCTAGAAGAACAACAAAAAGAAATTATAAAAAACTATCGGAAAACTAAGGAAAACTAAGGAAAACTAAGGAAAAACGAACCATAGAGGAATAGCTGAAACAGAAAGTCAAATAAGGAAACGATATTACTGGCCTAATATGAAGAAGGACAGAAGATATCATAAACTTTTGAGACATATGTCAAGAAAATAAATACGACAGACTTCCTCCCAAACCAAAATTTATGGTTACACCAACTCCCACTAAACACTGGAAATAGTTCACATTGATTTATTCCAGGCTGATGGCAGAAGTTTTTAACCATAATAGACCCATTTTCGAAGTATGGTCAAGCCTACCCAATAAATGGAGGAAATGCAATCAATGTACTCAACGCCCTATTGATTTTTATAACAAATCATGGACTCCCAACAATGATAGTATATGGTACGATAATGGTACGGAATTTAAAAATGGAGTAATACAAGAATTTGTAGACTCTCATAAAATCTCAATCCACTATACGACAGCAGAGAATCCGCAATCCAACGGGATGATTGAGAGATTTCATTCTACATTAATCGAACATCTTCGAATCCTAAGGAACACCAAAGCAAAGCTCTCGATAAAAGAACAAATGCTATACGCTATAATTGGGTACAATAATTCCATACATTCAGCAACGAAGTTAAGACCCATTGACATATTAAACGGACATATCGACGCAAAAGATCCCTTTGACGTTGACATACAGAAAGTAATACTGAACAATTATATCCAAAATCATAGAGAGATAACAAAGGAATTATACAAGGAAGTAAACCAGCATATACAAGAGAATAAAAATTAAGTCATCGGAAATAGAAACAAATCGAGACAAGACCCTATTACGTATAAACCAAGCACAAAAATCTATACACGAAAAACAGTTACCAGAAATAAATTACTTCCGCGACATTCCGCAAAACATATAAAAAGGAATAACGAAGTGATTGTAAACACATCAAAAGGTACAGTTCACAAAAAAAACATAAAACATCAACCTAAATCAAAAACTAATTCTAAACCGTCCGCACAGGATTACCCTGGCGATAGGAGAGGAAGAGAAGATGAAGGACCTGAAAGACAACCCAGGAATAATTCCCCTCAACCTGTGACAAGCAAAGATTCATACTAGTACACACGATTTTATACACTTTTTCAAACTACTACCAATAAAAGAAGAATTGGATAGAATTGAAACCCAGTACGACGCAGAGGCCACAGCAATTCAAAATGGACTTAGCCATTACCTTTTTTCGTGTATTATATTTATCCTTCATTTTCCTGTCCTACATCCTAATTCCTTTACTTATTATCATTTATTTCATATACCTACCGCAAATTCTACTACAATCATTCCTCCTGAATCATATCTCCTCATAAACGAAAAATCCTTTCAATATTTGGAAGAACCATGTGCCCGAATCGACACAAGATATCTTTGCCAAGAGGAAACAACACTAGAAGCAACGAAAACTGATGACTGTATCAAACAAATCCTACAGTTTAGCACCCAAGAAGCTTCTTGCCAATACACCCCCGTCCAAACTCGAGATGTCATCATACAAAGATTATCAGATGCCCACTATATAGGAATATTCCCCGAATCAACCAAAATTACAACTCGATGTTCTACAAGAAAAATTTTGGGCCTAAAAGGAACTTATCTCATCAATCTTCCACCCAGATACAAATTGAAAACCCCAATCCAGAGTTACATAAATTCAAGGACAACCATCCCAGAGCAATCGCTAATGCTTCCCAAAGTAAGGACCATAGATATACAAACAGCGATTAAATTCAAACCATTAAGGATAGATCACATCCCCTTAGACAAACTGCATGAACTCTCTAAGGAAGAGGAACATCTAGAGACATTTAACCCGAAATTATGGAACCATAGCCATAACCATTTTTGGATGACTCCTTTATATATCTTTATTACAATAATCTGCCTCTATATATGTTACAGGTATAAAACAAATAACAAAAAACCCAACTCTAGCGACGAAACTCCAGAAGAGGCCACCTCAACAGTTCTGTTTGTCCCTCACAAAACTTCTTCAGGGGATGGAGTAGTTACAGTACAATGACCTACTATCATCTACTATGCTACCATCCACTGAATTCTACCACATGGATTATAACACGGGGCTACCGCTTGAACATTCTGGACTAAATTGCGACGTACCGAACAGCAAGATCAGCAATTATAAAGTTATAAAAACACCATGTTAAAATCAATATTTTCAGTTTGATTTAATTTGTTGTTACTAAAATCTTTGTAAGTCGAAAATAAAAGTTTTAATTGTGAGTTCAGTTTTTAGAAAAGTGTTTTTCCCAAGAACATTCATAATTCACGGGCTGACAGGATCGCCGTGTAATGTGGGGAAGCGTTGGTTCGAACCCAGGTAGTGTCGAGCTCCTTAGATTATCAGTCGCTCACCCAACATCGAGGGTATACTGTATCCAGAAATTTAGTGTCTCATTATAAAAGTTATTTTAATAACAGCTGTAAAACTGAATTATCCCTTATAAATATTCTATTGTTGTATAATTATCACAGCTATCCAAGCTGACAGGACCGGCATATAGCCAAGTCAACTGTAGGTTAGTACGTATAATCAGATCAAATATTATCATTCAAGCGTAATGTCAAAAAACTCTTTTTATAAACATACAAATTTCCCATAATGATCGTATTATTTTATTAATCATTATTTTAAGTCTCAATGAAATAAAAGCGCCCAAAATTATGAAGATCTCAATTTAGTCAAATTGACTGGACCGGCCGTGGAAATTAATAAGTTTTGGGAAAACGGGTAATATCCCAGACAGCACATTAGAACTGACAAACCCGTATATACAGTTATAATGAGTAAACGTTTAACTTAATTGACCTATTAACAAATTACTTGGAATTTATATAACTTTCTACCTGTTATTTATCGTTAAATGTTTTTTAATTTGAAGAGAGTTGTACGATGACAAACTAACACTTAAAAGTCTGCTTTCGACGGAATTGGTTGTAAAGTCGCTTGAGTGTTCAGTTTGTGCAAAAAATTAGTTGAGTATTGTTATAAAAGTGTTTATTTTTTTAGAATGTGTACACTTGCCGGTGAATCCACGTAGTCAAATTTACCTTTATTGTATGAAACAATGTGGCATCCCTGAGTCCAGAGGATAATAGGGCAACTTCGCCATTTAATGAACCGGAAGCAAATCGACAAGGAGGTGATCTCATTTAAGTATTAGAACCTGAACACCGCCAACGAATACATTTATCTACTGATGCAAAACAAATTATTGCTAATGTTTTTCAAGATTAATAACACGGGATAACAGTATTTCTCGGAAGCTCGATCCTGCAGATGAAGATCTGATTCGTCGCAAAGTGTATGCCTTGTATGAAGAACAAATTGTACCCACACTAGATATATTAGTTGACAGGCTTCACGTCGACAACACTGAAATTAAGTGCGGTAGAACAACTGTTTGGAAGTGTTTGCAACGTATCCATCCATGGAATCCAATCGTTTACGGATATGGCGAATGGAATATTTAAACAAAATTAAACAGTATCGTCGAGAGAATCGACCTATTATTTATTTAGATGAAACGTGGTTTGATACTCACGATACGCCATCTAAAGGTTGGGTAGATAATATAAGATTGTTCAACAAAAGCGCCTTCTAATAGTGAAAAAAAAATAACAATATTCCATGCTGGATCAGTCGATGGATGGGTTCCAAATGCCTTATCTCTATCAGCTAAAAACATCAGTGATTCATGTCTCGATTACCACAACTTCAGATATATTTGAAGACTGGTTTAAAAATAAGTTAATACTCAACATTAAATAAAATTCCCAGTTCAAGCGATACGAAAATAACAATACAGAATTACTTGTATGACAAAGATATTTACTTTCACATAGATAATACTAAGAAGGATTTATTGGACATTTTAAAAAGTTTCGCATTGAAAAAAGAATACTTTTGTGATAATTATGCCGAAAATATGGGTCATACGATTTTAAGACTTCCACTATATTACTGTGTATTTAACCCAATCGAACATATGTGGCATCAACTTAAGTCAAGAGTCCGAAGAAATATTACTTCGCCACATTTAAATGCATCTGTCCTGCATTTAATTGAAAAGGAAGTACTCAAAATTGATGCGAATACTAGTTGGAAAAATACAGTCTCACGTATCATGAAAGCTGAGAATTCATATTTTCCTACATATAATATACAAAATATTATCATCAATTTAAAAGACGACAGTGGTGATAGTGACACAGATTTAACATAATATCTATGTAATGTAATATTTACTCGTTTTGTGTGTGTGTGTTTTGTGTTTTATTGGCACTGGTTTTCAGAACCAACTGGCCAGTCAATTTCATAATGATCTTTTTAGACTATAACTTATCACTAACTCAGGGGAGTAATGTGTAGTGTCTGTGTTAAGTAAATGTCTTGTTACTTTAGTAAAGTCGACGTCATTGTCTTTACAAAGAGACGCTAATTGTATCCGAACGTCTGCGGTCCCTCAGGTGAGTACCGATTTACTCGTTTTAAAAGGTTCATATTTATTCATGTTGACTTGTTATGTTTAACTTTTCCGTTTCATGTCTAAAAATTTGGCAAAAAATTATAAATTTCTTTATTAATAATTTCACGAAAAAAAATTATTCTTCACTAAAGGTTGTGCATCACATAAAATTATTAATCAATAATCTTATAAAATATTAAGTGGTAGATAGGGACAATCATAATTAATTATTAATACTGAAGAAGAAAGTGATTTTAAATTTAGATATACAAGTTATTTTAAAATGTTTGTAGGTATTAAAAATTATGTCCAAGTTTAGATTCATGGCCTTCTAATAATTAAATAATACATTTAAAGTAAAAAGTAAATAAAAAAATACTTTTGCATTTGTTGATTTTGTATATTGAATAAGTTATCAGTTTATGTATTTTTTCCCTTAATTATCTAGATATTTATTTAAATTAAATATGTAATGTAAATGCCAAATAAAATATAAAATTCGTTAAGCCGGGCCCTTTTTACTATTTACCTGAAGAGGCAAATCTCTTTATGGCGTCGACTTTATCAGCGAGATACTTTTAAATTCTGCATAAGTCAGTTCTTATAATTGTGAATGAAGTTTATATAGAAACACTTTTGTTCAATACCAACTTTATTTATAATACATTAAGTAGACCCTTTTGTTATATTTAATAGCCATATACATTGACCGGCATTCGATTTCGCTATATTTAAAAAATCCTTAGCCATCGGTTTAACTGCATGCGTTTGGTGTTCATTGCAAAAAACAATTTTTGTACTTCTTTTTAGTTACGAAACTATAATTAAAATCAAAGAGTGGAAAAAGAAAAGTATTTTTGAAGTGTGTAAACATTTATTTCCTAGGCGCTTTCGGCCTACAAAGTCATCTTCAGAGCAATGGTTAAGTTTTTTAAATATCACTACTAGGAGAGATCTCAGAGAGGTGAAAATACAAAAATTTTCTTTTTAAGCTGGTTCTATTATAGTTTTTTCATTGAAAAAACACAAAAAAGATTGTACACTGGACTCCACAAAAAACACATTAAAAAAACTTGGTTATGGTACGGGTACAGATACTGTTACTGTTATGGTAACAGATAGAGTTCAACTCTTAACAAATGGTTCGCCTATAACTCGAGAGATAGTGTCTCTACAAAAAAAAATTATAGAAAGTAAAATTTTCGTATTTCAATTTTACATAATATTTCACTAGCTAGAAATTGAAAATTTATGTTTATTGTTTAAAAAATAGCAATAATTGAAAAAAAGTGGTGTGAGTTTTTCCTTTAAATTTTTTCGATCTTACAAACATAACTTATAGCCTTTATTTCCGCCTATAAAAACTTTATGATAAGACTGCAACGTGCACTAAATTTCGTTAGGATCAATTTTATAATTTTTGCATAACAATTTTATAAATCGGGATTCGCAAAAAAAAATGTAAATTTGTCAAATTATGTTGGGCCCAAAATAAGCACTCTAAATAGCGAAAATTGTTTTACATATAAAGACTCTTTGCAACTTTGAAAAATTGAAATCGATCAACTAGGAGCCATTAGGAAATTTGTTAATTAACAATTTTTTTGCTTTTATATAAGTAAAATAACGTCGCGAGTTTTACGTAGGTATCAATTTTGAAAATTTATACACTTATAGAGCTTTGCAAGACAATTCTTTAAAAAAAAATGCGTTCTTTTTGTTGGTTTCCGAGATATGGAAGCTTAAATTTAGCATGCAAGACAAGGATATTTGTTTAAAAACGATCCCTCTATCACTTCTGGTTAGGCAGCAAATGCATGCCAAATTTAAGCTTCGATATCTCGGCAACTGATAAACCCAATGAATTATTTTTATTTTGAAGAAGCGTCAAAGTTTTATAACTACTGTACAATTATCTATTGTTCGATAACTACCCCTTGTAGTTAGGGCATTTCACAATATTTTTGAGTATATTGTGAAATATACTCAATGAAATTGGTATATTTCATTACCAGTTTATACATTTTTTATTATAACCATCGATTTAATCAGTCATCAATAAATAATATGTAATAAAACTTTTGTGCTTTTATTTAAAAATGCAACCGGATTTTCCTAACTAAACAGGAAAATCGGGTTTCACTTTATCCTTATCTATAATGTCCATTTGACCTTTCGAACCCCATATCTATAATGGCAACATTAATTAACTATATCAAATCGATATGGCAAAACAGTCTGATCCCCATACTACGCTGCACTTCATTTTAGTGATACATTATTCTGCTATTAGTTAATGAAGAGATGACGTCAAGGTGCGTTAATTTTCTTTTTTTCTTGTGTTATTTTCATAAATTATTTTTCTGACAATTCGGTATTACAGGTGTGCTGGAAATTTTTTTCAAACGTGTTTGTTTCTTTAGCTTATTAAAGGAATGTGGTTTTGAAATTGTTTTCTAGAGGAGTTTTAGATTTTGGAGGACATATACACTTTTCAAACAGTTTTTAAAGCTGTTCCCAGTTCTAAAACTTCTTCTTCTTCTTCATGTGCCTTGTCCGTTCCGAACGTTGGCAATCAATATGGCTATTCTGACTTTGTTTACGGCAGATCTGAATAGTTCAGCAGATGATAATCCGAACCATTGCCGCAAGTTTTGGAGCCACGAGTGTCTTCTCCTCCCTGGACCCCTTCTAAAACTTCGGATTACAGAAAAGGGTTTTCTCTGAATTTTTTTCTTAACTCTATACAAAGTTTGTCCTATATCGAAAAGTTTTACTTTTCTAAAAACGGTATATATATATATATATATATATATATATATATATATATATATATATACGTTCGAATTATCGGGTAAAGTGGTCTGTAATGAAAATCTTTCTTTTTTATGAGATACTCAATATTTCGCCATTTATTTAATAGCTTCCTCAGGAGTAAACTAAAACTAAACATTACAAAAAATGGCGTACAAATATACTCAGTGACATTAGAAGTGTTACACCCAGAAGGAATAATCTCTTGAACTTAATTTTTTGGCAACATGGTAGATTTATATCAAGAATGAAACGATAACGTTTTCAAGAATTTTTTTTAACAAGTAATCAAAAAAAAATTAATAATGCGTTTGGCGACCCCGTAGCTGAATACACTCCTGTATACGTCTAGGCATTGACAAAATGAGATGATCGATGTCTGCTTGTGGCACCTCGTTCCAAGCAACTTGAACTTCATGTATTAAATGTGCCAGAGTCTGTGGAGGATGGTGCAAAGTGGACAGTCTCCTTCCCATCATATCCCATACATGTTCGATAGGATTTAAATCCGGAGCACGGGGTGGCCACGGCAAAACATTAACGCCAGCTTCTTGGAGAAAGTCCATAGTTTGACGAGCAATATGGGGACGCGCGTTGTCTTGCTGAAAAAGGACGTTTTGACGGCCGTCGAGATAAGGCAGTAAAGTGGTTTGTAAAATGTCATCAACATAACGCGCAGCTGTCATATTGCCTCGAATAAACACAAGTGGTGATCGGCTACCATAGGCAATAGCCCCCCAAACCATTACTCCAACTGTCCTGTGTACATGTCTCTCAACGTACAGCTGTCGTATAACAATTCACGTACAGCTTGTATTTTATATGACGTATTTTTTCTAGCCACATAACTTTTCATTTGTGCCCAAATGAGTTTAATTGGATTTATTTCCCACTGGTAGGGTGGAAGTCTAAAGACTGTGATGTTTCGCCTTTCCGCCATTTTGTCAACTACGTATTTCTTGAACTTAGATTTGTGTTGCCGGGTAATTTTTAAAAGTTCTGCTTTTACCATTCCATCTTCGTAAGGCAGATACTTATTCCGCAGCCAGTCAAGAATATCCTGTTTCTTCCACGCATTCGTTAGAACTCTTTCTACTAGTCGTGAATGATAAGGTGCATTATCTAATACTATAATTGAATTTGGTGGTATGTGTTCAATCATTTGCTCAAAATACTCTTCGAAAACATCAGCTGTCATCTCCTCGTGATAGTCTTTTGTGCTTTTGGAATGAAATTCCAACAAACCATGCTTAACAAATCCTTTTTCACTGCCAATGTGAGAAATTATTAATCTACTGCCTTTACCAGAAGGTGGGGAGATACCAGTAGACCAACCTTCCATAAAGGCTTGTCTGGAGCTTAATATATTTTTATCTGACCAAATTTTTTTTAGAGTATGACCTGAGTTTACTTACGTTTCATCCTGGTAGAAGATGGGCCTTTCTTCAGCCCGGAATTTTCGTATGAATCTTAGATAATTTCTTCTCCAACATCATTTTCTCCTCCCGGTCAATCAAAAGTGATTTTCGGTCTGATTTCTCCCACCGGAAATTTAATTCTTTTAAAACTTGCCACAATTTAGTTCGTCCGATATGAGGCAAATCCGGATCGTCTCTAACTTCTTGTAAAATTTTGTTTAGGTTTGGTATTTCTTTTTTGAAAAAAAATCCATGAATTTTCCTTCGAATACCATTTTTGGCAAATTCATCAATCTCAATAGTCTTTTTCCCTCTCTTTAAGTTTTCGTTTGTGTTTGGGTTAGCTATACCGTGTTTTTTTCTTTCTGATATGAACCTATATAAAGTTGACTTTCCTACACCAGTCATGTTGGCACAACTTTCGACTATGTTGCGAACAGTGTTTGTGGGATTCTGAGAAACCAGAGCATGGTGAACATTCAGGACAATAGTCTTCTCTCTTGGTGAATAGACAGACTTACTGACTGTACGCAACAGTACCGGTGTAAAACTTGACGATGAAGCCATCACAAACAATCCAACAAAACGAGCACGAGCGAAAGGTACGTATATGTTCGTAGGTATATGGAATAAAAAATCACTCACGCACTGCATATAATTCGCAAAAGAAATATTCGAGACGCTAATTACTGCCGTAGACGCGGACACACCGACGAGCCGTAAATTACATGCGATCAAAAACGTACTAAACAAAAAAATTGTTTTCGTTCGTAATAACTTCACCCTTTCAAGTTAAGTTTCGAATATAATTATATTATTAAAAATGTGGGGAATTCCATCTTAATTATCTTGCAACGAATAGTACCTTCGGATATGAATTCCAGGTTTTCTAGTAAAGTGATTAAACGCGAAGATTAGTATTGAAATATCCAAAGAGATAAGGTATTCTTATTTACAAAATTGTTAATGGTTAAATTCTTATTTTTAATAATATAATATAATAACCAACATTAGTCGTGAAAGTTTTAATTGTTTTTTTGCTAAATATAGTAGTATTAAAATATCATCAATATTATATATACTTAACAGTATTAAAACATTATATTATTATTTAATGAATAAACACCTTAGGAACGCCTATGATTTACGACCGTTTTATGAGTTTGAGGCATATTTCGTGCTCTCAACAATTTGTGAACGAAGAATAGCTATACTAATATTAGGAACATTTTTGAATATGGATATGACAGAATGAGTTAGACCATTAATAAAGGGAAGTTTTTTATATTTGATTGATTTGTTTTTAGAATCATGGACGGGACCGTCATAGAAATTAGTGCTGTAAATCAGTTTTTTTAAAATTTGTTTAGGATATCCGTTGTTACGAAAAATTTTGTATATTATGTCTTGTTTACACAAGAGTAATAAGAACAAATGACAATATTTTGACATTGGTCAAAATATAATACCGTACTAGGTATGAAAAACAGGATAATGTCCATTGTTGATGACAACTTTTTACAAAAAAAATCTGGACATAATATACAAAATTTTTCGTAACAACGGATATCCTAAACAGAATTAAAAAAACTGATTTACATCACTAATTTCTATGACGGTCCCGTCCATGATTCTAAAAACAAATCAATCAAATATAAAAAACTTCCCTTTATTAATGGTCTAACTCATTCTGTCATATCCATATTCAAAAATGTTCCTAATATTAGTATAGCTAAATATAATACCATGAACAGCAAACAACTATTTTCAAAAATCAAAGACCCAGTACCAACCTTATATAAAAGTAATGTCGTTTATGAAATACCGTGTTTAGGATGTCAAAATAGCTACATTGGTCAAACATCACAATGGTTAAAACAACGTATCACACAACATAAAAGTGATTGCCGCTTGGGAAAAAATACTTGCGCAGTGGTTGAGCACTATAAAAACACTGGTCATATGCTAGATTATAACAAAGCTCACATTTTGGCACAGACTGATAACTACAAAAATAGATTATTTTTTGAGATGTATTACATTAACAAAAATAAAAACACTTTAAATTATAAAACGGACACTAACCTTAATAATTCATCAAAGAAATATCATTCTTCTAACGTTTCTTTTATTGTTATTTTTATTTTTACATTTGAAATAATTTTAATTTTTTATCGTATAGCTGTAACGAACGTGCTTAAGACAATTTAATCTTGACATTCAATATTTCAACACACACACGCAGTGATCAACCCTGCCCCTAGGAACATGTGTATACCAATGTAAGAATGGGATCCACATGTCCGAAGATCAAACCGGTCACACTTCGCTAGTCCCTAGTGAAGTACTGGGTACCCAAGTGGTACCTATCTGACCCCCAGGCTTCTCCACCACCCCTCCTCATCGTGTGACTTACGTGAGGAGGCTTATGATCTGAAATTTACTTAAGATGCCCTGGGTAATAGGACATCCTCGGTTTTTAGTGAATGTGGTTATGCCACCTAACTGTAGGGGTAGCCACATCTAGGCTTTTCTCCCTATTTACTTTACTGACTCTATTGATTTTACTCTAGCTTTACGTCGGGACTTGAGTCCCTAAAAAAAAGAAAAAAGAGCGTGTGTTACGACCATAGAGCCATCAGCCTGAGCTGATGACTCTATGTCCGGAAAAGAGTGTGTGCTCGGTCACTCAGCCGCCGATTTGGCAAAATAAATTTTGTTCTCCTCGCCGGCTGAGCACCCGAGAGGGGTCCGACCACCAAGCCCATGTATGCCGCACATGACCTCAGTGCTCGGATTTCGCGAGTAGATCTTTCATTTCGATCTGCCTTAAGGGCCTAGTCCGCAGAGCGGTATATAGAAGGCCTGGCGGGCCCCTTCTATATTTGCTATATAAGGTAAATTTACGTTAAACGGTTTAATGAAAAGTATGAATATATCAATATGAATTTACGTTATTTAATCAGAAAACACATTTTTTTTTGGACTTCCTTGTGGCTTCGGGACTATAAAATGCCTGGGCAACAATTCTTTCCTTTTTTCCTTAATCCTATTTGTGTGCGTGTATTGGGGTGTGCATTCGCAAGTGTATAATGCTCTCACACACCCCGGTGTATATTGGACTTATAATTACCTAAAAACCTAAAAAAGAAAAGCGTACCCTCTCGCCAGAGTTTTTTTGGTGTGTTTTCTGATTGACTGCATTTCTTTGTTCGTTCTTCTTGCAACCATCTCATTCTTTATTTATTCGTTCGGGTTCTCCCTATATCGAGCTATCTGTTGTTTTGGTCTTCTGTGTACCGTCCTTGTGTTTTCATTGTAGTTAGTCAGCTCTCTTAACATTCTGCTGGGGTGGTTTCTTAGTCCGTTGAAAATTTCATATGCTCTCTCGTCTAGCGTGCGTAGGATTCTCGTTTGTCCTGAGTCTCTATATACATATCTCAAGGGTACGTACCTTGGTATCTTAAGGGCATCTCTGACTATTTGATTTTGAGTAGTCTGTATCTTTTTCCTGTTTGTTTTACAGGTGTGTCCCCACGCAGCAGATGCATATGTTAGGACTGGCAGGATAATATTATTCGCAACCCTGATTTTGGTTTTAAATCGTAGTTTACTTTTCCTTCCAATAAGTGTTGAGAGCTGACTTTTCAACGCTTTGGCTTTGCGTATTTGCTGATTGATGTGCTCAGTGAACGTTAGCTTCTTATCTAGATGTACCCCTAGGTATTTAGCCTGGTTGGTCCAGTCTACTAGGGTGTTTTCGATTGTAATTTCGCGATTTGGTACACTTCTTCTGTGACTAAACATTACAGCCTGTGTTTTGTCTGGATTTAGGACCATTTTCCATTTTATGCACCATCTTTGGAATCTGTTTAGTGCTCTTTGCAGATGATTAGCTGCATGATCCGGGTTTCTCCAGCTAAGAGCCTGGCTCTTTTGGCGTGTCGGCCGTATAGATGGTGTACAGGTACGGCGACAGCACCGCTCCCTGAGGCACACCCGCCTCCAGGGTCCCGACTTCGGATAGGGTTGCCCCTATTCGAACTCTGAACCTTCTGTTGGCAAGATATGACGCAAGGAGGCATGTCATCGCCTCACTGTAACCAAATTCATTCATTTTATAGATGAGTCCATGGTGCCAGACTCTGTCGAAGGCTTTGCTGACGTCCAGAAAAGCTGTAGCTGTGTACATTTTTTCATTAAATCCTTTGGTGATGAATTCTGTAAGTCGTAGTACCTGTAATTCACAGGAGTGTTCGCTTCTGAACCCGAATTGAGCCTCTATGGTTCCTAGTATTTGTGATTCTTCATTGAGTCTTTTTAGTATGATTCTTTCCGCTATCTTGCTTATAGATGATAATAAGCTCTGTAGTTTTGCGGAAATGTGCCGTTTTTACCAGGTTTTGCAATCATTATTACGTGTGCCTCTTTCCACCTATCTGGGAAATATCGTAGTTTTAGCATGTTGTTTATTATGTTAGTGATATAAACAACAGCTTTTGTTGGTAGATTTTT
Source organism: Diabrotica undecimpunctata (assembly GCF_040954645.1). Taxonomy (NCBI): domain Eukaryota; kingdom Metazoa; phylum Arthropoda; class Insecta; order Coleoptera; family Chrysomelidae; genus Diabrotica; species Diabrotica undecimpunctata. Next base: position 84,078,601 of record NC_092810.1, on the reverse strand, counting down.
CAGCGCCCTATTTGTGATGTTGTCGGGTCCTGGGGCTTTTTTGGCATTTGTCATTTTTATAAGTTCCTTTATTTCTTCGGGAGATGTATGTGTAATACCTATTCTGCCCTTTTTCCTTCTAAGTCTTCTCGCTGTTCTTTCTACCTCTTCTTCAAAGTCTATGTCATCGTCGGGGTCTTCGTTGTTTCTACACGCCCTTTCTAGTTCGTCCTTCATGACTTCGGCTTTGTCGATTTCCGTATGGACAATCCCGTTTACTCCGTGTAGGTAAGGTATGGGTTTCTTGTCCTTTCGGAGGATTTTGGATAACTTCCAGAAGGCGGATTTGTTAGGATTTAGCTCATCGATATAGGAGCCCAGCTTTCGTTTCTATGATTTTGAAGTTGTTTTTTCACTTCCCTGTCTAGCTCATTTGCAATCCTTTTGTCTTCTACCGTTCTTGTGCGGTAGGCTCTTCTTCTTTTCCGGTTTTTCTCTTTGATTAGGTTTTGAAGTTCTATACTTATATCCCTGAATCTTCCTTTTTGTCTTGTGATTGTTTCTGTTTTGGAGCTGGCATCGATAGCATTGTTTATTGCTTGTTCTAGTTTTATTACACTGTCTTCTAGTTCTGTAATATTATTAATTGTTGGGATGTTACCGAGGTTCTCGCTCACAATTCTTCTGAAGTTTGGCCAACTTGTCTTCTTTCTGTTGTGGGGCTGCAAATAGTTAAATTCTGTTGCGCCCAGGGTCAGGACGATTAGTTTATGTGTCGAATCGCCTTCATTTAGAGAGTGTATCTCGTATTGTTGACCCACGTTGTGTAGGATTGCAATGTCGAGATACGTAGGGAGTTCTCCGTGGAAACATGTTGGTTCTGTTGGTCCGATGACTTAAGTGTTCGGTCTGTTCTCGAGATGGTTGCAGAGATATCTTCCGTTTCGGTTGGTCGTCCTGTCAAACCAATTGGGAGATCTAGCATTTAGGTCTCCAATAATTATAGTTGGCTCTTCTGAGTTCAGTATTAGGCTCAAATTTTCGTTGAAAATCGGATCATGTGGTCTAACGTAAGCTGACACTATTTTTAGTGTTTCGTTGTTGGTCTTAAGTCGAATAATTGTGGCTTCCATTGTCACCAGTCCGTCTGGTGTTGGGATGTGCTCGTGTTCGAGTCCCTTTTTGACTAATATAGCTGTTCCTCCTGATAATGCTCTATGATCCGTTCTATAGATATCGTAGCCTGGAAATTTTGTTTTTTTCCTTTCCACTAGTTTGGTTTCTTGAAGGGCTACGATATCGAGCTCTAATCTGTTTATTATTTCATCCAGAAGGTTGATCTTTTTGAATATTCCGCCGGAATTGCATGACCCAATGCGTAGATCTTCGTTTTGGTTTGCTAACATTTTCGGACGGCTTCTCCAAATGCAGTCATCATTTTTGTTGCTTTGTCCATCATGGGCATCATTTCCATCATTTTGTTATTATACTCTGTATGGAAGTTTGCGATGAGGGTAGCTGCGTCCTGTACCGACACTTCTTGTGGTTGTGCTGGAGATTCTGAGGTGGTTTCAGCGGATTTTTTCGCTGCCTGTGCGTAGCTGACTCCTTTGTTGATTGGAGCGCTGTTTATGGGTCTTCCTACCGGTCTTTTTGGGGCAGGTGTTTTCTTTTTGGGGGCCTTAGAGCATCCTCTATAATTTGCTGTGTGCGCTTCACCACAGTTTGCGCATTTGGGGTCAGTTTCCCGGCTTTTCTCACAGTCGTTACTGATGTGGTTTTCTCCGCATTTTACACATCTGGATCCGCAATGGCAAGCCTTTGAGCTGTGATAGAACCCTTGACAGTTATAACACTGTAGGGTGTCTTTTGTGATTTTGAATTCATCCTCCACATAGATGCGCATGTAGCATATATCAGATATTTTTTTAATTTTTGCAACGTCTTCTCTCTTGAACACGTCCGTACTGTTCGACTGCTCGAGTCGAACTACATTCAATATTTCAAATACTTCAATGTCAGTTTTTATTTGCGAAATCTTTTAAATTCTGTGAGTGTTTTAAAATGTATTTGTACGCCATTTTTTGTAATGTTTAAATTGTTTTAGTTTACTCCTGAGGAAGCTATTAAATAAATGGCGAAATATTGAGAGTATCTCAGAAAAAAGAAAGATTTTCATTACAGACCACTTTACCCGATAATTCGAACGTATATATATATATATATATATATATATATATATATATATATATATATATATATATATATATATATATATATATATATATATATAATATTCTAATATGAATATAATATTCTTCCTCCGTTCTTTTAATACTATTCGTCCTTAATATTATTCTCTCCGTTTATCCATGTTATTAGATTATCTTTTCCACATTTAAGGTGCAGTTAGGTTAATTTCATCCCTAAAACTCATTTGAGGTCAATTTCTTGATGGTTTGGAGGTTTACAGCGACCAATATCTTTGTTTTATCTTTCACTTTCATATCCTTTCTTAGATCTTGTCCATATTACTAGTTTTAGAACTTACTCAATGGCGTCTATTGTTTTGGTTTTGTTCCTTGATAGTCTTTTATCTTTCTGTTTGACAATGTTATCCCAGCATTTTTTCTTCCAAGTTTTCATAATTATATCTAAATCTTATTTATGCGGGTTCGGCTTCTCTACTCACATTTCTCCATAAATTTCTATCTTGTGATAAGACTGACTAGTCTGTCTAGAAGACTGTCTGTTAGTAATAAGACCAACGCCAGTCTAGAACATGTATGCATTCGAGAACCAGTTGGAATATATAGTCGTGCTCACGTCTTAAAATTTTGGTAGAACTATTTCTATTTGGGTAAAACTAGAGAGTTTATAAATGAATGGTGTAAATAAAAGGGATCATACATTTTTAATTAATGTAACATTCACGAGTTGAGAAATTGCAAAATGTTCGCAGTCAAATTGACAAAACTTATAAAATGATGGGAGAAACATGTAGAAAGACCAATGGGAAATTCGTAGAAGTTTCGAAAATGCGAAGAAAAGAAGATCAACAAAATGCAGAAACTTGCAGATGACCTAGAAGGAAGATTAGAAGATAACTGATGTAATTCCAACGATATATTTATCACCAAGTGAGGCAGAAACTACCTTGCTGTCACAGTGGAGGGGTGAGAACTTACTAAGTTGTAAAACTGGGGGAATCCTGAGTTCGAATCCGGCCGAGATAAAAATTTGAATTTAAGATTCCCTTTTTGGGATCTGTACTTACCCGAGGTACTATAGGAAAAAAATAAAAAGCAATTCTTTGTAAAGACAAAAAAAAAAATGACTTTACTTAGTAACAAGGCAATTACTCACACGCACACACGCGGATGCACACAAATGCGTACACATAAAAACGCGCACACACTCACACACATCACACCACACGACACAATGTATGATAAGCCAATTGCCTGCACCACGAAAAAAAAATCAATCAAGTAAGACAGAAAATCGGGTGTAAAGGGGTAAATGGGACAAACAAGGAACACTGATCCATCAAATACTCCATAGACTTCATCTATAGTCAAGGAAAAGGACGGTTTTATGCGTTTTTGTCCTTGTCCAGAATAGACTTTACTTAGAATAGTCTCTCAGGATCTCGTTGGTTCTCTACATTCGACCCAAAAGATATTGTATTGTAGTCATTTTCCAAACTTGATGGAAAGTATTTGCTATGTCCCACGAACTACTGTCCAAATGATCAATGTCGCATCACTAGCTACAAGTTGCTCAACCAAATGTTCCATTAAACATGTCCTGAAACACATCGTATTGAAGCTTAAAGGTGTTGCCGATATTGAAATCAATATAGTTGCCTAGTACTGAAAGTTGCTCTTCTATACCTTTAAAAATGAAATTAACAGGGAATTGAAACTACAACTTATTGTACCTGAAAGTAAAGTGTCACAAATATTGCGTGTATTACATGCTGGTACGTTAGGTTAGGTTAGGTGACACATTGGCATTAGAACGACGTCACAAAAGGTTAGATAACGATTCTATTGCATTAAGTAAAAAGAAAATATAAAACGGTGGTGCAAAATGTAAATTTTTTTGCAAAGAGCAATCGAAAAAAAATTGTACAGTTGAAATAAAAAAAAATGAGGCAAAAAGAGAGGGTCACCATTGATATTGCAGGACTATTCCCAGAAACGGATGCTGCAAATATATATCCCTGTGGTAATGGATTATTACAAAATGGACACAATTCCAATGTGGAAAATCCCACACCAGAAAGTCTGTATGCTTGCAGATGTGCTGGCTTATGAATTCCCCCGTTGGTTTAAAGTTTCGAATCAATTTAGACCAAGGACGAAATTTCTGACTGCTACTTTTCTATAACGTGTGCTGATTGATTGGTGCTAATAAGACAGTGAGCAAACACCTTTCCAATATTGTATCCGAAAAAGAAAATTATTGGGACGAGTACATTTATTTTGTAACATTTTTTTAATTAATATATTAAATTAATTTTAATTCCTTTTACCCATGTGGATGATACGCTGATGGTCGTGTTTACGATCAGAAATTTTTATTGGGAAACTACCGAAATATGACTGAAGAATCTACCTACGTATTTATTTAAAGACGCCGGTTTGGCTAATCCTTAGTTAATCCTTTTCCGGGTTCTTTTTCATAAATTCGGTAATTGTCGTCGAACGCCCGTTGTAATGTTTTTCGGGAAAAACCTAATCTAGGAGATTTTATATTTCATCACGTTTGTAGCTAGAAGGGTACCGTTATGTTCGATGTTAGAACTTTTTACCTTCTCAGAAATACATATAACTGGCCTATGATTTTTGAGTGGGAGATATCCCTTCTTCCTTTTTTTGTAGTTGGGTAAATTTTTGCAAGAAAGTTTTACTTCTCGGTGGGCACTCGTAGAGAAAAGAACCAAGTTACTTTTGGTGGGACAGTCCTTGCGTAAGGACTAGATCTTACTGTATCTCTATTATCGTACCGTTCCCTGTGCATTTTCTTTATAAGTGTGTATACACTTGTTTATTAGTTTAGTATTAGTATTAGTATTAGTTTTTTTATCTTATACTATATTAGATTAAATATAGTTATAAAGTACCTTTAATGTTAATTAAATTCAGTGTTTAATACAAGTATAGTATTAACTTCAGTGAATTAATGCAGCAGTCGTTAGGGATTACCTTAAGTTACCATAATCTTAGTATCTCCACCTATCTGGGTAATCTGAGTAATATGGTATGGTATCATATCATCTTCCATTATTTGGACGTATCTAAAGTTCATACATGTCTTTAAATGTAGTTGAGAGTAGCTACTGAATTTTACATTCAATTTAAAGAACATTCTATATTTTTTTGTTACGAACCAAATTCCATCAGCACTAAGAAATTTCAATAAGTAATAATTATGAACATTTAAGTCTCAATTTATCATTAAATAATAGTGCGACATAGCTAATCGATTTAACCAAGTGCGGTTTGGTTAAATTTTTATGTTTTCATTTCAGTAACCTTTCTGTATTTTTGTAAACTTAGATTTTATTAATTTTTGTTATCTTTTGTGTTTGTTATAATTTGTATTCAATTTTTTTTTGCTGTAATATCTCGAGATACGCCAAAACTTTATTTGTGCATGAGTGTATTATATATCTTTGTAAAAGTATTTTCTAATTATATTTCTGCTTATTTTTATATGTATACCACCATTTCATAGTTGTGGTGTATTTTTATTACTTGTGTTGCATTCAGCAGCGTCATAATTTTGTTGTTGAATATATTGTTATTGTTTTATGTATGTATTTTATTTGTCGACTCCTAACAAAGTTTCCTGATATAACCATAACTCTGAATATTTGCTTTTTACCTTTAAATATAACTATAACTTTGACCAGCAGAAAGATCAGGCTGATTAAGTTTCGTAGGTAAGTAAGTGTAATACCTTATATATTTATTATTTGTTTATATAATGTGTTAACCAAATTTATTTAATAATTAACTGTTGATATCTTTTCTTGGGTTTGATCTCTGAACCTAAATATCTTTCCTTATCTCTTTTCTTTTCTAAGGTTTCTTAATTTTCTCCTTAAACCCCAAAAAATTAAGTGGCGCCCTGTTCCCTATCTTATCTTATCTTTGGTAATTTTACCCATCTATCTTTTTGTTTATTTCTGTATCTTTGCCAATATCTCTTATCGTATCTTTACTTATTTCGTCCGTTGGACCCATTCCTGGTTCCAAAAGCTAGTTTCGAACCCACGACTCGCTCTCCACCAACCATCTGGCTGCCGTCCGCAGTGTCTCCATTGGTGACCTTTCTAGCACCATCCAAAAAAGGTTTCCGAGGTTACAATTTGTTTCAAATAGTCTACCGTTTGGCTGTGAATAAAACTACTTTTCAGACCTCCGCTTGCTTGATATTGGGTGTTAGACCGTCTGCCATGTTATTTTGAGTTTGACAGAAATAAAGTTGAGACTGAACAGCATCCTCACACTTGTCAGATAGATGGTAGGACGAAAGATCAATATCATTCTCGATCCGCGAATGGAAACTTCCAATTATGTGATCTTGTTAATATAATTCGTAATGACGACGCCGAGGCTTTTCTCTTAAACCTCAAAGATAAAGGGAAGGTATATATCGAATCGTCTTACACCATATGTTGGTTCAAATCATGCAAAATTATGCAGATAGAAGAAAGGTCAGATTCGACATTACCACTGAAGTACAAAAATATTTTTTTTCCGTTACGGGAGATACCTCTCTAGCTTAACGTGTGTTAAGTTGAGTTAAAAAAGTAGCAGCCTATAATTGGTAGAATGCTGTGTTTAAAATATGGCAATCGGTAGTTATTGTATAATATGGTAATTAAGATATACTCTACCGTAAGTGCAAATTTCGACAGCATATGGCGCACGTTAACTGATCTAAGACAATTTGTGTGCATTGATATCACGAGAGAATTAGCTTTACCAAAGATAGGTCATGAGTTGGAAGACCATGAGATCATTGAAAGACCATAAGAATTATAATTGAAGTGACTTTTCGGGAGACTGTTGCACAAATTACGAATGTTTCTTTAATCTGAAAGGAGCATCCACTTCAAAAACGGTGGATCGTTATTCCCTGAAATCAGAACTGGTTCACCTGTCGCTTTTTTCACCAAGAACAGATACCGAGAATCTCTGATCAGGACGTTCAGAGCTAAAAGAGGTCAGTGTAACGTAAGACTGATCAACTGCCATATCAAATTCTCTCCTCCTGCGGCAGAAAAATCGGGATATTAATAGAACTCTCCTCGAAAGCTCTCGTGTATGAGTCAGCATGCTTTTAGTTTTGGGAATAATGTATACAAAGATATATGAAAGAAAGATATATATATATATATATATATATATATATATATATATATATATATATATATATATATATATTTCTAAAGTA